>NC_080176.1:43214482-43474482 GCF_950295315.1 Erinaceus europaeus | reverse complement strand
GAGTCTTCTCTACATGCCTAGATTTGTAGACATACCCTGGAGTCAAACTACAATGGATTATTACCAGTATGATTGAAAATATTACTAATACTACAACCCTACTACTGATAATTACCTTATATTCTATTAAGAATTATTATCTCGGCAAGTATAAACCTATGGGACTACATCAAATTAAAAAGCTTCTTCACAGCAAAAGAGACTACTACCCAAACCAAAAGACCCCTCACAGAGTGGAAGAAGATCTTTATATATATATATCAGACAAGAGTTTAATAACCAACATACATAAAGAGCTTGCCAAACTCAACAACAAGACAACAAATAACCCCATCTAAAAATGGGGGGAGGACATGGACAGAATATTCACCACAGAAGAGATCCAAAAGGCCTAGAAACACATGAAAAAATGCTCCAAGTCTTTGATTGTCAGAGAAATGCAAATAAAGACAACAATGAGAAACCACTTCACTCCTGTGAGAATGTCATACATCAGAAAAGGTAACAGCAGCAAATGCTGGAGAGGGTGTGGGGTCAAAGGTACCCTCCTACACTGCTGATGGGAATGTCAATTGGTCCAACCTCTGTGGAGAGCAGTCTAGAGAACTCTCAGAAGGCTAGAAATAGACCTACCCTATGATCCTGCAATTCCTCTCCTGGGTATATATCTTAAGGAACCCAACACATCCATCCAAAAAGATTTGTGTACACATATGTTCTTGGCGGCACAATTTGTAATAGCCAAAACCTGGAAGCAACCCAGGTGTCCAACAACAGATGAGTGGCTGAGCAAGTTGTGGTCTATATACACAATGGAATACTACTCAGCTGTAAAAAATGGTGACCTCACTGTTTTCAGCCGGTCTTGGGTGGACCTTGGAAAATTCATGTTAAGTGAAATAAGTCAGAAACAGAAGGATAAATATGGGATCATTTCACTCTCAGGCAGAAGTTGAAAAACAAGATCAGAAAAAAAAAAAAAGTAGAACCTGAAATGGAATTGGCGTATTGCACCAAAGTAAAAGACTCTGAGGTGGGGGTGGGTGGGTAGGGAGAATACAGATCCAAGAAGGATGACAATGGACCTAGTGGGGGTTATATTGTTATATGGGGAACTGGGGAATGTTATGCATGTACAAACTATTGTATTTACTGTTGAATGTAAAGCATTAATTCCCCAATAAAGAAATAAAAAAAGAATTATTATCTCATTTTATTATACCAATGATTGTCATATTTTTAATGAAAATTTTAAGTGGAAAATTCAGATGATCTGAGAACTGTTTGTTTGGACATTTATTATTAGGACTCATAAATTACAAGAAAAATCCTCCATGGAAGATTTTATAGAAACTGGGAGATGGCTTACCAAATAGAGTTTGAACTTTAGCATGTGCAGTGAGCTGGGTTCGAGCACTCAGTTACATGTCAACTGCAACGAAGCAACTTCACAAGCCTTGGAGCAGTGCTGCTTTTTCTCACCTCTTTTTATCTCTGTCTCTTCTCTCATCTTCTTATTTCTAAAAATACTTCAATAATAACCCTTGTGACAAATAGAAATAAAAGAACCCACCTAATTCCTACTGAGAAAATGTTCACAATTTGTAAAGATACCACTAGAAAAGGATTATGAGGCCTAACAATGCCAGACCACAGCTTTCTATGTTTTCTTCAAGTGAGAATGAGAGAATCGGAAATGAGAATTAATATAAAGCTGTGTTAAACTTTTTTTATTCCTAAATTATAATGTAGTTTATTAGATAGAAAACACTAAAAAGTATCTGTTTAAATATAGTTACTATATGACACAGATTAACCCAACAGTTTTAAGAATCTCAGTAATTAAGACAGAGTTTAGCCCAATTGCCATCAGAGGACTGAACAATAAGACAGTGGACATGAATCAGGAAGAAACCCCTCACCAATAAGCACCTCATTATGCATGTACAGACTATTGTATTTACTGTTGACTATAAAGTGTTAATCTCCCAATAAAGAAATTTTGAAAAAAAGTAAGAAGAAGCACCTCACACTGGTGTCAAATTTCCAGAATCCCCGAAAGTTGACCAAACAGAAGATATTTCCAACTTCATTTTAAAAGATCAGGATAATCTTGATACCAAAACCTGGTAAAGACACTAGAACAGAAGAAAAGTGCAAATGAGCACCTCTGATAAACACTATCTAAGTAAGCTAAATGCCGCAGTACCAAACTGAATTCAATATTGCAATAATAGGCAAATGCATTATGAACAAATATGCTTTATTGCTGAGATGTTAAAGGAAGTTAAAAATCATGTGATCAAAACAGGATATTTAACACTGAATATCCTTTTGAGCATAGAAATATTACCTCAATATAATTAAGAACAAATAAATAAATAAATAAACCTATCAATGATACCAAATCAGTTGTGAAAGGCTATAAGCTTCCTCTCTAAGACATAAGACAGGATGCTCACTTTTTATGCCTACTCAACATATGTTCTATACTAAGCATAATAAAATTCAATAAACTATTCAACCTGATAAATCCTAATAATAAATCACATAATACTCAACTTCATATATTCAAGGTTCTACCTATTGATAGGAGGAAAGTAGTGGTGCACCAAGTAGTGAAATGCTACCATGTCAATGACTTTGATTCAAGTCCTCGCCCCCACCATGCCTTCAGACATGCAGCATAGTACTGCAGGTATGTCTCTTTGTCTATCTCTTTTTTTCTCTGTCTTTCTCCCATTCTCCATTAAAATATGAAGAAAAGTGAAAAATAGGGCTTCTGAGAATATTGGAGATGTACAGATACTACAGAAATAACCCCAGCAATAACCCCAGCAACAAAAACTAACAAAATATTCTGTTCATATCAATATATTATACCTATTTGTATCAACATTTTGTTAGTGCATAGTTTTCCAAGGAGGATTTAGAACTGATCAAACGGTACAGGTAAAAGTGCTCAGAACAATCACTATTTATTGGACAACAAGATGCAAATAAAAAGATCTATGAGATAACAAGTTTGCACCAGTTAGAATGATTGTTATATAAAAGGTAAGTAATTGCTAATGCTGACTATATTGTGGAGAAAGGAAACCCTTTACACAGTTGGAGGGAGTGATACAAACTGGGACAGAAACTTTGAAAAGGGGCGGGACTAGGGAGATTCCTTACAAAGTTAGAAATAACCTGTAGTATAATCCAGCAACTCTATTGAGTACATATCAAAATAAAAAGAAATCGGGATTTTAAAGAGATATTTTCATCTTTATGTCCACAACAACATTATTCACAATTGTCAGGACATGAAAACAGTTTAAAGGTCTTTTGACAGGTGAATAGATAACACAAAATGTAATATACACAAAGGCACAGGCAAGCAGTAAAAAAAGGATATCTAATTAACCTTGATAGCAAATACAAAGTAAAATTAACCAGAGAGAGAAAGGTAAACACAGTATAGTCTCAAGAAGTGCATATACTCTTATTTTGTTTATTTTCTTTTTAAAGATACAAAAAAGCAGAGGGAAAGAGAGGCCATCTCACTGAAGCTGCCATCAGTATGGGGGGGCCAGAATTGAACCTGGATCACACATATGGCAAAGCAGCACACTATCCAAGTGGCCTATTTAGCTGGTTTGTAGTAATAAAAAAACAAAACAAGCAAAAAAACAAACAAACAAAAAAAACACTAAGTAGATTTGTGATCTTTACTGGTGAAGTTAGATTAGGAAAATGAATTAAAGAGGCCAGTTGTTAAAAAAAATAATGTATTATATACTTGAAAGTTATCACACAAAAAATAAATGTTATCTTTGCAATGTAATGGATATGTTAATTAATAAATTGTGGTAGTCATTTCAGAAAACTGATTACTGTGCTGTTATTCAGTTTAAACTCACACAATGTTAAATATTACTTATATTTTAATAAAGTTGGGCATTTTTAAAGATAGAGATAGAATGAAAGAGTCTACAGCACTGAAGCTTCCTTCAGTGGAAGTGGAAGATGGATTCAAACTTGGGTTAAATGCCTGACAAGGCAGCATATTGTCCAAGTGAGCTAGCTATTTCTCCAGCCCAGAAAAGCAAGTTTAAAAGAGTTGCATTATAAAAATAAAAACAATAAAGAACTATATGCCACCAAGCTAGAGAATCTGGAAGAAATGGAACAATTCCTAGAAACCTATGCACTTCCAAAACTGAACCAAGAAGAACTACAAAATCTAAATGCACCAATCACAGACAAAGAAATTGAAACCGTTATTAAGAATCTCCCCAACAACAAAAGTCCTGGACCAGATGGCTTCACAAACGAATTCTACAAAACTTTCAGGAAACAGTTAATACCCATACTTCTTAAGCTATTCCATAAGATTGAAGAAACAGGAATACTCCCTTCCACCTTTTATGAAGCCAACATCACCCTGATACCAAAAGCTGATAGGGACAGAACAAAAAAGGAAAACTACAGACCAATATCTCTGATGAACATAGATGCCAAAATATTAAACAAGATCTTGGCCAACCAGATACAGCAACACACCAAAAAGATTGTTCATCATGACCAAGTGGGATTCATCCCAGGAATGCAAGGCTGGTTCAACATCCGTAAATCAATCAATGTCATTCATCACATCAATAAAAGCAAAGCCAAAAACCACATGATTATCTCAATAGTTGCAGAGAAAGCCTTTGACAAAATCCAACACCCATTCATGCTCAAAACTCTACAGAAAATGGGAATAGATGGGAAATTCCTCAAGATAGTGGAGTCTATATATAGCAAACCTACAGCCAACATCATACTCAATGGAGAGAAGCTGAAAGCATTCCCCCTCAGATCGGGGACTAGACAGGGCTGTCCACTGTCACCGTTACTCTTCAACATAGTATTGGAAGTTCTTGCCATAGCAATCAGGCAAGAGAAAGAAATCAGATACAGATTGGAAGGGAAGAAGTCAAGCTCTCACTATTTGCAGATGATATGATAGTATACATAGAAAGACCTAAAGAATCCAGTAGAAAATTACTGGAAGTTGTTAGGCAATATAGCAAGGTATCAGGCTACAAAATCAATGTACAAAAATCAGTGGCATTTCTTTATGCAAACACTAAATCTGAAGAAGAAGACATCCAGAAATCACTCCCATTTACTGTTTCAGCAAAATCAATCGAATACCTAGGAATAAAGTTGACCAAAGAAGTGAAAGACTTGTATACTGAAAACTATGAGTCGCTACTCAAGGAGATAGAAACTGATACCAAGAAATGGAAAGATATCCCATGCTCATGGATTGGAAGAATAAATATCATCAAAATGAATATTCTCCCCAGAGCCATATACAAATTTAATGCAATACCCATCAAAGTTCCACCAGGCTTCTTTAAGAGAATAGAACAAACACTACAATCATTTATCTGGAACCTGAAAACACCTAGAATTGCCAAAACCATCTTAAGGAAAAGAAACAGAAATGGAGGCATCACACTGCCAGACCTTAAACTATATTATAAAGCCATCATCATCAAAACAGCATGGTACTGGAACAAAAATAGGCACACAGACCAGTGGAACAGAATTGAAAGCCCAGAAGTAAATCCCAACACCTATGGGCATCTAATCTTTGATAAGGGGGCCCAAAGGATTAAATGGAAAAAGGAGGCTCTCTTTAATAAATGGTGCTGGGAAAACTGGGTTGAAACATGCAGAAGAATGAAATTGAACCACTTTATTTCACCAGAAACAAAAATCAACTCCAAATGGATCAAAGACCTAGATGTCAGACCAGAAACAATCAAATACTTAGAGGAAAACATTGGTAAAACACTTTCCCACATACACCTCAAGGATATCTTTGATGAATCAAACCCAATTGCAAGGAACACTAAAGCAGAAACAAACCAATGGGACTACATCAAATTGAAAAGCTTCTGCACATCCAAAGAAACTATTAAACAAACAGAGAGACCCCTCAGAGAATGGGAGAAGATCTTCACATGCCAGACATCAGACAAGAAACTAATCACCAAAATATATAAAGAGCTCAGCAAACTTAGCCGCAAAAAAGCAAATGACCCCATCCAAAAATGGGCAGAGGAAATGAACAAAACATTCACCACAGAGGAGATCCAAAAGGCTAACAAACATATGAAAAACTGCTCTAGGTCACTGATTATCAGAGAAATGCAAATTAAGACAACACTAAGATACCACCTCACTCCTGTAAGAATGGCATACATCAAAAAGGACAGCAGCAACAAATGCTGGAGAGGATGTGGGGACAGAGGAACCCTTTTACATTGCTGGTGGGAATGTAAATTGGTACAGCCTCTGTGGAGAGCAGTCTGGAAAACTCTCAGAAGGCTAGACATGGACCTTCCATATGACCCAATAATTCCTCTCCTGGGGTTATACCCCAAGGGCTCCATAACACCCAACCAAAAAGAGGTGTGTACTCCCATGTTCATAGCAGCACAATTCATAATAGCTAAAACCTGGAAGCAACCCAGGTGCCCAACAACAGATGAGTGGCTGAGAAAGCTGTGGTATATATATACACAATGGAATACTATGCAGCTATCAAGAACAATGAACCCACCTTCTCTGACCCATCTTGGACAGAGCTAGAAGGAATTATGTTAAGTGATCTAAGTCAGAAAGATAAAGATGAGTATGGGATGATCCCACTCATCAACAGAAGCTGACTAAGAAGATCTGAAAGGGAAACTAAAAGCAGGACCTGATCAAATTGTAAGTAGGGCACCAAAGTAAAAACCCAGTGGTGAGGGGTAGGCATGTAGCTTCCTGGACCAGTGGGGGGTGGGAGTGGGCGGGAGGGATGGGTCACAGTCCTTTGGTGGTGGGAATGGTGTTTATGTACACACCTAGCAAAATGTAGACATATAAATCAGGAGCTAATTAATATGAGAGGGGGAAATCAATTGTATGTCTCAAAGTTTCTCAAAAGACAAACTGAATCTTTTTAATATATAGGCTATGTATTTGATATGCGGACTCTCTCAAAAGACTAGACCAAGTAGATTAGAAGCTTCCAATAGCACAGCTATATACAAGATACTGGGTACTGTCCAGCAAACCATAACAAAGGGACTTTTCAAAGTTAACCCAATTACCAAATAATGTGATGATAATATTAACTATTGATTGTCTTTTTGAACCCTAAGACAGCAGGAACCTCACATCTTCACTATAGAGCCCCTACTTCCCCCAGTCCTGGAACTCTTGGATAGGGCCCACTTTCCCGTATGCATCTCCCAATCCAAACCAAATAACATTGCATCTGCCGATCACAACCTAACCAAAGCAACGATTGCTACCTCAACATGCTTCACCTCAGAATGTATCCAGAGACTTCACGTGTGGAATGACAACCCTTCAGCTTCATTACTCGGGTGAGACCTTTCCTTTAATAGTACACTCTAATTTCATCTCAGGTAGTTCACTTTCTAACAAAGTCCCATAACCTAGATATACACCAGTTTCTGTGAGAGAGAGCTTATGTGCACACGTATCCATAAACTACTGCAAAATATATACCTGAAAGCAGGACTACACTAGAGTTTGCAGTGAGTACCTCCCTAACACTTCCTCTCCACTATTCCAAGCTTGGGATCCATGATTGCTCAACAAATTGTTTGGCTTCATATGTTAACTCTCTTTTTAATCACCAGGTTCCAGATGCCACCAGGATGCTGGCTAGGCTTCCCTGGATTGAAGACCCCACCAATGTGTCCTGGAGCTCAGCTTCCCCAGAGTCACACCCTACTAGGGAAAGAGAGAGGCAGACTGGGGGTATGGACAGACCAGTCAACGCCCATGTTCAGCGGGGAAGCAATTACAGAAGCCAGACCTTCTACCTTCTGCAACCCTCAACGACCCTGGGTCCATGCTCCCAGAGGGATAGAGAATGGGAAAGCTACCATGGGAGGGGGTGGGTTATGGGGATTGGGTGTTGGGAATTGTGTGGAGTTGTACCCCTCCTACCTTATGCTTTTGTTCACTAATCCTTTCTTAAATAAAAAATTTAAAAAAAAAAGAAAAATAGCAAAATAAAATTTAAATAAAGAAGAAAAAAAATAAAAACAGTCGATATTTATGAACAAAGGCATAATTTTGATTATGTTTCAATAAATTTGAGATTTTTTTCCTGACTATTACACTGTTTAGAGTTTAAGAGAAAAGATTTGAATCTTTAAGAACTGAAATATCTAAACACTCAAGGAAAATGCAGATTTTCCTTGATTTAGAATTGTTTTGGTCCTAATATTGTTAAGTGATATCTTTAAAGGAAGGGACTTTAAACTTAAATGATTTCATCTAGATTTGAATTCTGATAGAAAGGAGGATCAATTTAGTTTTCTGAACAATCCAACCTCTCCTGTTTATTTGAACAACTTTATACCAGGAGGAATTGCTTGGGGTTTTCACATTGGTTGACTGAGATTCCCTTCAAAGAGAGAAATGAAGATTAGAGAGGCAGCATAGTGGTTATGCAAAAAGACTTTCATGCCTGAAACACTAAATAGAAAAAGGAAAAGGAGTCTAATCTCTGGTATGTCTCTATAAAATTTGTGATTATACTTTATCCCCATTTAGTAAACATATGCAGTAACAGATTTCCTTGAATAGTCTTGAAATAGTACATTTGGCTGCCAGATTTTTAAGGTAGTTTTATTATCCTTAACCTTTAATTAAGGTTAAACAGAGAAAATTTTAGAAAAATTTAGGGAACAAAACGAGACAACAATAGCAATAAAAAATCACAATGCAAAATGAAAAACCTAGTGCACTAAGCATAATAAAAATTTCTCAAGGTCATTTTTTAAATAATTATTTTCCCTTTTGTTGCCCTCATTTTTATTGTTGTAGTTATCATTGTTGTTGATGTCGTCGCTGTTGGATAGGACAGAGAAATGGAGAGAGGAGGGGAAGACAGGGAGAAAGACAGACACCTGCAGACCTGCAGGCCTGTGAAGTGACTCCCTTGCAGGTGGGGAGCCGGGGGTTCAAACAGGGATTCTTAGCAGGTCCTCGCACTTTGCGCCATGTGCGCTTAACCTGCTGGGCTACCGCTGGCTCCCTCAATGTCATTTTTAATTGTTTTTGATATTTACTTAAGAAGCAGTCCCACTATTTTGACTATATCCTTTATAAAAATAGAATGGAAATGACGATTGTAGGGGTCAGATGGTTATGCACCCAGCTGAGCAATGTGCATGGACCTGGGTTCAAATCCTCGATCCCCCCCCCCCTGCAGGGGGAAGCTTTAAGAGTGGTGAGGGAGTGGTACAGGTGTCTCTCTCCCTTTCTATATCCCACTATATTCTTCATTTCTGGCTGTCTCTATTCAATAAGTAAAGATAATAAAAAGTTAAAGAAAAAGAAAAGTAATTCCAAGATTGTTAGCTTTCATGCTCCCATTGGAGCAGGAAAGCTCTCGAAAGAGATTATTTTTTACACATTTATAATAATAATTATTATTATTATTGACATTGTATTGAGGGGGATAATTGTTTATAGCACAGTTGTGTACACATGGGCACCATTTCCCAGCTCCACATCACAGTTGGCTGCAAAATTCTGTCACCCTCTACCAACCTAGGCCTCAAATTCTCCCAAACCACCTCTTCCATTCCTTCCCTAGAATTCCTTGCTTTGGTGCAGTACACTAGCTCCCAGTTCAAGTCCCATCTTCTGTTATCCCTTTCTGACTTTTTCTCATGAGTTCCACCTACATGTGAGGACACCCAGTGTTCACCCCTCTATTCCTAATTAATTCCTAACACTTTACCTTCAGGTTCCAACCAAGGTGAAGCAAAGTCTAATATTAAGGTCTTTGATAGTCAGCCTTGGCTCATAAACATTGGTTGTATTACTCTGTCCATTTCATTCCTTCCTTTTCCTATGGATTTTCTTCTATTGTTGTTGTTTGTGTTTCCAATTCTATTCTGCTACTGATAATCTTATTTAGAGTTGGAATTTCTTTGCTTATTTTCATGTAGCAATAATTTAAGTAACCTTCACAAGGAAGGATGTCGGTAGGGAATTCCTTCAGTTTCTATATGTTTTGGAAGATTTTAATTTCTCCTTCAAACTTGAAGAACAATTTGGCTGGAAATTCTTAAATTTTAATCCTGTGAATGTATCATTCCACTTCCTTCGTGCCTATAGGCAAGATGAGAAATCTAATGAAAGTCTGATGGTTCTAACTCTGTATGTCAGGTTCTTCCTTTCCCTAGCAGTCTGCAATATTTTTTCCTCATCCTGGTTTTGGATAGTTTTATTATGATGTGTCATGTTGTATGCTACACCTAAGTGCTGCTCAGTGAATTTCTTCAAATGCATTTGCAATGCTGAAGGTCTTTGTTGTTGCTTTATCTGGTAGTTCCGAGGCATGATTTTTTTACTCTCTGTGACTCTATAGTCATGGATGTCTTCTCCAAAGTAAAATTTTCAATTGCTATTGTTAGTTTTTATGTGCAATTTTCAACATACAAAGTCAGGTTATTGTTCAACAGTTATAGAAAGGGAAGGCCCCAAATATACATATGTGTTATAAGGCATAGATTCCTCTTTTTTAATTTAAAAAAAAATACCTATATTTATTTGTTGGATAGAGACAGTCAGAAATCAAGAGGGAAGTGGGTGGTAGGAGAATGAGAGACAGAGAGACACTTGCAATACTGTTTCACCTCTCACAAAGCTTTCCCCCTGTAGATGGGAACTAGATTCCTTGTACATTGTAGCAGGTGTGCTCAGCCTTCTAAGCCACCACCTGGCTCCCCATAGATTCATTTCATTAGTGAGAAAACCTGGGTTTTTGTTTAGGCAGCTGTACTAGAATACCATAAACTAGACAATGGAAAGCAAAAAAAAAAAAAAGTTTTTCCTCACAGTTCTGAAGGTAACAAGTGCAAGGTCAAGGTGCTTCCAGGTTTGATATCTGTTAAAAAAACTGCTTATGGGACATAGCTGGCCATCTTTTCACTGTAGCAGAAGGGTTGAGAACAATTTCTGAAACTTTTTTATAACGATACTAACCCCATTCGTGAAAGCATCACACATAACGCCTTGTCACTTCCTATAAACACTGACTCCAAACACTGACATTTTAAGGGATTAGATCTCAACACAGTGATTCAGTCTATAGCCATTTATTATACTGGAACAGAGTGCAATTATGGATTATCTAAGATCTTTTCATAAGTAGAAAAACAGTCCCTCCTCAATAATTCTTAGGAAAGTTAGGGTCGAACATAGGAATGGTGTGTATTCTTATATATAGGTAGCTCTTGAAGTATCTCAAATATAATGCAGGACGATTTTAATGAGATAGCATTCTCTTTTCTATTCATTTAGACAATCTTTCATTTATAAGACATTATGCAGATGGTGGTATACAAAAGAATAAAATATTTCCTCATCCTCAAAACCATTATCTATTAATGTAAGAAATAAATTATTCTGTTAAATGAACTATTAAAGTTCAATATAGTCTCAATAAATTTTAAAATAGTATTCCTTTTTATCCTCTGCTCATAGCTTAAGATTATACTCCATATGATTAGGTAGTATACTTAATAAAGAACCATTAAGTGAATCACTAAACTACTTATCCACATGTTTTAAAATTAAATAACAAGACAAATCTAAAACAAAATCTACTGACGATAAAGCTGGCATATATAATTTATTCAGGTTCTCTACTTGCCTCTATTAGTTATCTATGAAATAGTATAACATTACATTTTTAAGTAATAACTGAATCCTTTCTTTAAAGCAATATATTCATATTATAAAGTTGCACAGTGATAAGAATATCATAATGATAGATGCAAAGATAAGAAATACAAATTATTTCAAACAGTAAGCTTACTTTATCATATAGATAGAAAGTGAAAATAAGATTTTTTAATATTTATTTATTCCCTTTTGTTGCCCTTGTAGTTATTATTGTTGTTGTTATTGATGTCATTGTTGTTGATATTGTTGTTGTTGGACAGGATAGAAATTGAGAGAGGAGGGAAAAACAGAGAGGGGGAGAGAAAGACACCCGAAGACCAGCTTCACCACCCGTAAAATTATTCCCCTGCAGGTGGGGAGTCAGGGGCTCAAACCAGGATTCTTATGCCAGTCCTTGTGCTTTGCACCACGTGCACTTAACCCACTGCGCTACCCACCAGACTCCCAGAATTTTTTTTTTTTTACCTTGGCACAAATGACTAAAGCACTAAAATTCTTCCAAGACCATAAAATGTTATGAAATTAAACAGTATTATTTTATTTCTTCTCATGCTATTGTTGGCATTCCATTTTGTTAAAAAGAAAACCAAAACATGTTCTGGGCCAAGTGGTGGCCCACCTGGTTGAGTGTACATGTTAAATGTACAAGGACGTGAGTTCAAGTCCCCGGCCCCCACCTCCAGGAGGAAAGCTCCATGAGTGGTGAAGCAGTGTTGCAGTAGTCTCCCTGTCTCTCTCCCTCTCAATCACCCCCTCCCCTTTCAATTTCTGGCTGTCTCTAGCCCACAAATAAATAAAGATAATATTTTTTTAAGTGTTCATTTCTATCATGCACAGGTCAGATGTACATTACCCAAGCCTGTAAATGATAGATTCTCAACATGACTCCTCCATCTCTAGTTCAAATTTCCTCTTCTTAGGGGTAGCAGGAAAGAAGGAAAACAATAGTGAATGTTTTAATAATAAAACAGGAGAGTATCCAGAGTCGGGAGGTAGTGCAGCAGATTAAGCGCACTTCACGCAAGGCGTAATGACCAGCATGATCCTGGTTCGAGTCCCCTGTTACCCATTTGCAGGGGAGTTGTCACAAGCAGTGAAGCAGGTCTTCAGGTGTTTTTCTCTCCCCTTCTTTGTCTTCCCCTCCTCTCAATTTCTCTTTGTCCTATCCAACAACAACGACATCAATAGAAGCAGTAATAACCATAACAATAAAAAACTTGGGCAACAAAACGGAATAAATATTTAAAAAAATGTAGTGTCAAACACCACTTATGTTCCTATCCCATTGATAAAATTGGTAAAATTTGTTTCAAAGCAGTCTATAAAAGATTCTGGAATAGAATATTTGCCAAGGTGGCCTTAGCAATGTAGATTCAATCATTACAATGAAAGAAAAGTACAGTGTCCACTACACAAATTCTAACATTCTTCTATATGGACCCTTCAGTTGCAATTCAATTAATTGTAAGATGTACACATTATCCTCAGTTCTTTGAATTTCATAAAACTATAGGTGTAGCAATAAAATTATGTATACACTGCTTTTTAAAATTTAAAAAAAATATATTTATTTATTCCCTTTTGTTGCCCTTGTTGTTTTATTGTTTTAGTTATTATTGTTGTTGTCGTTGTTGGATAGGACAGAGAGAAATGGAGAGAGGAGGGGAAGACAGAGAGGAGGAGAGAAAGCTAGACACCTGCAGACCTGCTTCACCGCTTGTGAAGCGACTCCCCTGCAGGTGGGGAGCCGGGGTTCGAACCGGAATCCTTATGCCGGTCCTTGTGCTTTGCGCCACCTGCGCTTAACCCGCTGCGCTACAGCCTGACTCCCATACACTGATTTTTGACAAATATTTTGCTATTTTTACTGTGAAAACCAATACTGTTTTGTCCAATTTAAATTTCATATAAAAAGAGATGAAGTATAAAATTCTGGCCTAGATCACAGATGTATTTAACAAATGTTGGGTCTTCTACACACACACACACACACACACATAAAATGACAGTGGGTAAAGTATTCTGCAAACATCTTTCACAGGCAGAAAAGAAATTGTACCTACATGTTAACAACTGTATTTAATCACCCATCAAGCCACAATAACTTAAAAAAAAATTAATTGAAACACTGAAGGCTTCTGGTATATATAGTAAGTTTCAGTTTCATTGAATAGGTCTACATCAATTTAATATTCCTAAAGCAACGAGCAAGCCATGTGTCTTTCAGCAGGATACAGGATATCAGCGCTCCTTCCCTCGACATTTGCAGGTAAGCAAGTATGTCTGACAGATTAATCCTGCTGCTTTTCACTACCTGTTTGCCAATCTCCTAAGTTGTATCTCATTACTAGGAAGTATGGTCACTACAGGGTGTAGAAACCTGAAACACAAAAGAAATTTATAGAAATATGCCAATTTATAGAGCATTTTATGCGAGTGTGAGCTTTGGAATATATTATAATATTGATTGATAGTAAAATAATTCAGAATAAAATTTTCACTGCTCAAATCAATATAGAATATTCTGTTGTTATGTTTTATAACAAAATGAACGTCATGACTATAGTAATTATCTTTTTAAAGTCTAAGTAAAAGTACAACAGTAGTTAAAACATATTTTACCTTTTAATGAATTTAGAATAATATGCTTATTTCTTAAAATCTTTTGATATTTGACTTATGTACTAGGATTTTGTGTATTTAAATGGTTGATCAAGAGAAACTGGTATTGCATACTATAGAGTTTGAATATACTTTGAGGGATTGAATAAATCATGTGGAAATATCTAGTTATTAAATAAGTTTGATATTTGCCCAATAAACTGACAGTTGGGGGATAGGAACACTATATATATGAACACCTGTCAGTGTTTCCATTTTATAAATAAAAATTAAAAAAAGAAAACAAAGAAAAGTATACTTATCTTACTTTTTTAAACCAACTTGATATTTCTTTGGGAACTACATTGAAAATTTGCATGCTTTACACAGGGAATTTTGCATAGTGGTTATGAAAAACTAATGAGACACCAAACCCCCAGGTTTAATTCTTGACACCACTGTAAGCTAGTTGAGAAGTGTTCTGTTAAAGAAAAAAGAAGAGAGAAAGAATGAAAAAGAGATAGAGGAAGAAAGAGAAAATGAAAGAGGGAAAGAAGGAAGGAAGGAAGGAAGGAAGGAAGGAAGGAAGGAAGGAAGGAAGGAAGGAAGGGAGGGAGGGAAGAAGGGAGGGAGGGAGGGAGGCAGAAAGAGAGGATGGGAAAATAACTTTCCTAATAATGAGTATAATGGTTACTCAAAAAAAAATTTCGTATCTGAAGTTATGAAGTTACAGATTCAATCTCTGGAGCATAAGCCAGAACTAAGCAATATTCTAGTAAAATAAATAAATAAATAAATAAATAAATGTAAATAATTTTAGAAAACATTGTGTTAAATCAAAATAAATTACATAATATTTTTTCAAGCTCTTCCTAAGAAGGTTGTCTTTGAATTTTTAATACATTAATGAGGTTTGGGAGTTTCCAGGATAATACAGGGGGCAAATTTTTTTCATTACTACTTCAAAAAGATATCTCTTATGGCCAATATTCTTTGGATACATTTTAAAAGAAATTTCCTTTTAATTCAAACTCAAACGAGAAATTTAATGCTTGAATCTTTCATCCTACTCACACATTATACCCTAGTTTTATTATTTGAAGTGTTTTGTTATTCAAAATTATATTGTATTTTATTAGTGATTTAATAATGACTGACAAGATTGTGGAATATGCAGTGTACAATTCCACACAATTTCCACTGGGAGAGTTCCATACCCCATCCCCTCAAATAGATGTTTCCCTATTCTTTATCCCTTTGGGAGTATGAGCCAAAGATCTTATGAAGTACAGAATTTGGGAGGTCTGGCTTCTGTAATTGCTTCTCCACTGGACCTAGTTGGGTAGGACTGTGCGGAGGTGGGGTTTCAGGACACATTGGCAAGATCATCTGCCCAGGGAAGTGAGGTTGACATCATGGTAGCATCTGCATCTTGGTGATTGAAAAACACTAAAATATAACGCAGAACATATAGTTTAATAACCAGGAACCTAAAAGCAACAATATAACAGGTGTGATTTGGGGGGTCTTTATGTTGGAAGAAGCCAGGAGGTCTATTTTAGGTATATTTGGGAGCTACTCTCTGCCCTAATCCACCTTTCTAGTCCTGTTCTCAACTCTCACACTGTCTTCCCAGACAATACTTTTAGGATGCCTGCCATGTTATGGATAGAGCTCAGGCTAAAATTAGTAAAGTCATGAGCCCCTTGGACTAAATAATACTCTATTTTTAAATAAATATCCAATTCAATTTCTCTATTATTTTTTATCTTTAGTTACTCTTATACATTTTCCTACTAGAATTTAAAGCTGACATGCATTCTTTGAGTAATTGATATTCAGCTTCTTTTTAAAAATTTATTTTGCCTCCAGGGCACTACGAATCCACTGCTTCTGATGGACATTTTTTTCAATTTTATTGAATAGGACAGATAAAAATTGACAGAGGTGGAGAGGGAGAATGAAAGAGAGAACTACTTTGCTACTTGTGAAGTATCCCCTCTGCATGTGGGGATCCAGGGGCTCAAACCCAGATCCTTGTGCTTAATATTAGGTGCACTTAACCAGGTGCACCACTACCTGGACCCCATATTCTATTTCTTTAATACAAATTCTCCACCATCTTTCCAACACAGTAAAATTGAGGAGAGAAAAGTATATATTATATCTGGAAGTACCAAGGATATAACAACAATAGAATGACATTGTCATTAGAAATTTGAATGCTGGAATAAACTATAGAACAATGTTTCATTGTACTACTGATTAATTATTTTAAACAAATATAAAATCTGTAGGAGAGAAAGGCATAAGGTATCACTGTGAAAAGTCTGAAGTCTTCTAATGCTCTGTCAAGGACGCTGGTTAGCCCCAGAGAATACAAGGAAACTGAAACCAGAGCATACCAGCTATAAACTTGCTGAGCTGACAAGACGGTTCCAATGGACTCTGAGTAAAAATCATAGAAGGCTATACACCTCTTATTTTGAAACATTGTGTGTTGTGAAATAAGACAATAATAATCTCTCAAAGAGGAGACAGAAAGAATAAGACTGACAATTTTTTGTCAAATGCTAAAAGGGACTTTCCACAGCACCTTATAAGTTGTCCAACACTTCTAAGGCACTGCAAATCTAGGGAAAATAACTTTTTTTTCTTCTTAGACATGCAATTATTGCTGTCAAATTCTGTTCTCTCCTGAAAAGGGTTCAGAGGGAGGGCTAGATGCAATTACATAGTCCTCTGACAAACTGCTTCCTAATTTTCCTCCTCAATAAGCCCTCTGCTTCCATAGTACCTGCAATTATAGAGACATAAGGTTGCATTAGTTACTATATAATAACCAAAATAAATGCAGATGATTATCTTCTTTAATATTTCATGACATTTGATTTTGTTGAACTCCTGCCAGCTTTGTGAAGAACTCCTCTGTAAACTTCCCTACAATGTCTTTCCTTTTGCTCACTCTAATTTTTGTTAGTTTGTTACCTTTTTCAATCTCAGGTGTGAAGGGCAGAATCATTTATATATTTAATAAGCATCTACATATTTAATGATTTTCTTCTTTTTAGTGATTCAACTATTGAATTATGCATGTTGTCATATATATAAGTAGGTCAATATTTATTGCCATATCTCTTAACATGAGAACCTATATTGTACTATTGTACTTCTTTTTCACTTATCACTAAGTTTCTCATCTGTGTAAACTTTGTGTGTGTGTATGTGTGCAGTTTTTGTGAAAATTGTCCTGTAATGTTAAAACATACTTGCATTATTGCATTAGAGTTACTTATAAAAAAGTCTAATATTTTAAATCATATGTTCTTTGCCATTCTGCTCTACATAGTCACACTGGAATTTATGTTGACGGGTGAGTTCTTTATCTAGGGTGGAGCAACTTCTTTTGGGAGAAGAAGGAAAATGTGAAGTACTCATGTCATAGTTGTTCAAATTTGTTTTAAAGACTACATGCAATATCTGTTGATATTTTAATCAAGTGTGTTGCAATTCCAAATATGACAAGAATTTATGAGAAATGAAATTATTTTACAGGGTGAGCTCAACAAAGAATAGTAAATATTTCAACAGAAATATACCTGACTCTCATGCTCTGGATTTATCATATTTCCCACTTCTCTATATATTAGCATTTAGCTTACTTCTAACTCTTTACAAATAAGAGTTTCACAAATATCTCTACTTGCTCCATACATGTTAATTGAGAAATTTTTGAAATATTAACTAAGAGGTGGGGCTTATAGAATTATAAACCTGAGTCATCTTTGCAAAATGCATTAGGTATCTATTTACTGGCTCTTGGTTGTGCTAGGAATTGAACCTGAGATATCTTATCTGAAAGTCCTCTGCACAACCACTGTACTATCTTTCAGGTCCCAGAGGTCTATGTTCAGTATCATTACACAAAAGTAACTGGTTCCATGCATGAAAAACATCACTAGTCTTTACCCATTTTTAATTAAAAAAAAAAAAAACGATGCGTGACAATAGTTTATTGTTTAAAGTCTATTCCCCTTTATGCTATCAGTTTAAGTATGAATTCATGTAATAGTTCATGATGGACAGTCTAGGTCTTAACAATAACTTAATGACTCACGATTAAGCATTATTACTAGACTCAGTAGCAAACCAAAAGTTATTCCTCAAGAAGAAAGTAGTTATTTACAGAGGATGGCAAATCTCTGAGCCACAGTTCTAAACACCTGTATTGTGAGTGACTCACTGGGGCTTGAAGAAGTCTCCCAACAGCACTTGTACTTGAGTACTTGCCACTCTTTCTACCTCAGGCACCATTGCATATGCTGGACCACCTGAGTGGGAGAATAGCTAACATGGCAACTTGGATATTTTACACTGTCATATTCGCTTTTTTTTTCTGAACCCCACTCAATACCAGAAATTTTATGAGCCACTGAGATTGGGTATTTTATTCTAGTTATCAGTTTAGTAAAAATGAAGGGGCAATGCAAATAAATTCTGGGAAGAATCATCTTTCTTATGTAAGGCAACTGTTTCCTACTTGGGGGAGGTGAGGCTACTGCAAAGAATATTCAACAGAATTTTAATAGTTCAGTATTTCTAGTCTTTTAAGTATAATTTGACATATTCAGTTCCAATTTTGCCCAGACACCTATAAGGTTGCAATTCAATTGGGATTACAACTCAGTCACTCACATAATGCAATTTTGGATTTTTCACTACACTTGGGCCTGGTAACTACAGGCAGTAAGGATCTCTTCCAGAGCGGACATAAAATCATCAGGTCATTCACATGCTTAAGTTGGGAATAAGAGTTTCAAAGCATTTTCTTTTCTGACTTTATCCAGAAACATTACGAGTAACCAACCCATTTTATTTTCTTAATTTGTTCAACAGAAGTTACAAAAGTATCCTATGCAATATTGATAGCCATGCCTGTTATAAACATTTAATTAGATGTATCCAGTGGTGTTGATATTGTGCATATCTCTATTGCATGATCATGGTATGGAATAGAATTCTCTTTACTACTGGAAATAGCTATTAATTTCTTAATATAGTGAGATTAGCAGTAGCCAAGTTCTGTAAAACCCACAAAAAATTCAGAAAACTCATTCTAAACTCCACCTTCTCTGCATCAATGTTAATGTTAGATTTATTTTTTAAAAAAAGTTCACAAAAATAACATCCGCAGAAATGGAAAATCGATCACTAATTTATATCCTAAAAATTGAGTATAACATTGGCTAGATGAAGAGGTTTATCTTTGGCAAGACAGGGACCAATTATAGGAGACCTTAAAAAAAAAGTTTACTTTATAAACAAAGAAACTCACAGGTGTACATGTAAGGGACACCTCACAAGCAAGGGACACTTATATAACTCAAAGTAAAATTGCTTAATATCCCTCTGTGATAAGACTTAGACCAGTAGAAGCGCCTTAAGAAGGAGTCATAGCTCTCTATTGGATCAGATTTAAAACAAAAGGCCGGAGAGTCAGGCAGTAGCTCAGTGGGTTAAGCGCAGGTGGCACAAAGCACAAGGACTGGCATAAGGATCCCGGTTCAAGCCTGCGGTTCAAGCCCCCGGCTCCCCACCTGCAGGAGAGTCACTTCACAAGTGATGAAGCAGGTCTGCAGATGTCTGTCTTTCTCTCCCTCTCCTCTCTCCATTTATGTCTTATCCAACAACAACATCAATAATAACTACAACAATAAAACAACAAGGGCAACAAAAGGGAATAAATAAATAATTTTGAAAGGCCAAATATATGAAAATGTAGACAGATGGTTATAGAAATAATAGTTAACCCATACTGCAACTTTGGAAGGACTGATGTAGCTTACAGTGGAGGGACTGGAGTTACAGAACTCTGGTAGTGGGAAACCAGATGGAGTTGTACCCTTCTTATCTTGCAATTTTGTAAATCAATATTAAATCACAAATAATACCAAAACAATAATTAAGAAAAAAAAAAAGAAAATTTCCAACAAAACCATAGGTTTGTCAACACCAGATTCTCTGAACATTTTAAAGGCATGTGCTAGCTAGGATGTTCACACAAGAGAAAAAGAGGAGGTGTGGACAGCGAATTCTTTTTTTTTGTCTTGAGGCATCATGTTTTATTCCAGGAGCCAGGTAGGTCCTTCTACCCCTTTACCCCCCTGTGAAAGTCTGATCTTTGCCTGATGCATATGCTCATGCTGAGTGAGAAACTAATTCCCACTGCCTGCTGACTTGAGACTAAGTACAAGTCTGGGAAAGGGTTTCAGTCTGTCGTTTCCCCCTGCTATGCTCTGTGGAGGAGGATCTGTGGCCTAGGCATCAGAACCTCACTTAGAGATCTGCCTGAGGTGCACAGTTTCTCCAGGGGGTGGTGTAGCAAGGAGCAAAGAGTCACTTTTTATTTTTTTAAAAGATCACAGTCAGCCCTATTTGATTTTTATGTACCCAGTGGGAGAGGAAAAGGGATAATGTTCAGGAGTACTTTGCATTTAAATGATTCCTTTATTCAAAGAGATTTACAAATGTTATATCATTAAACAAGGTTCCCTTTGAGCTACATTAAAAGTAAATATAAAATTGTAATGTGTATCTCACAGTGGGACAATAATATGTGGTTCAGAAGACAGACCTGAAGAATGTCATTTAAGAACAATGCATGCTAATCGATATGTAAAACTAATAATAGCATCATAGGTAGTTTTAGTTCTGCTCTTCTACTTGTTCTAGAATTTCTATACATGCTTAATAACTTTGAAATCACTTTATCTCATTGAGAGAATGAAAAGCAGCAATTTTTCTATCTCAAAAATTACTATGAACATCAAATAAAATAATATCTTTGGAAATAGACAAGTGAAAAATCATACAAATGGGAATCAATGGTGGAAAACCCAATGGAGTACACACATTATGGTGTGTGAGGAACCAGTTTCTAACTTCTGGTGCCCACCTACAGGTGGGGAAGCTTCAGGAGCAGTGAAACAGTGCTATGGGTCTCCTCTCTTAATCTCTCTCTCTCTCCCCTCAATTTCCTAAATAAATAAGAAAAAAAAGAAAGCTATATAAATGTAAGAATGAATGGAGGAAATGTCATCTTATTTATCTCCCTATTTACACATGTTCTACTGCCATCAAATTGTGTACAAAATTGGCCTTCAATAAATATGACATCATTCATATTGACAAATAAAATGTCAGGAACTTTAAAACATATTACATTGTCTTCTATAGTTTTTAATATTTAAAGACATATTAAGTTCATTCACTGTGTTTTCAAAATAAAGGCACTTAGTTCATTTATCAGGGTTGCTGAATACATGGGTAATTAATGTTGAGATTGAAATCTGGTTCTAGACCATTTGGTTATTTGTTTGTTAAGTTTGTATTTTCTGGAACTAGGCCCCTGCATGTGTGATTCCACTGTTCCCACATTACTTGTTCATTCAGATAGAGAAACAGAGATAAAGGAAGAGCTATACAGTACTAGAACTTTCCCTATTATCAGGCTATTTTTCATTGGCATTGGAATAGACCTGGGCCACATGCATTGCCAAACATGAACCCTACGTGGTGAGCTATTTCTTGGCTCTGAGTTAGGGTTTCCCATCTTAGTGACTTATAAACTATGGTTATAAAAGATTCTAATTTAATTAAGACTAGCATTTTAAGACTTTGAATCATTAAAATAAATAGAAAAAAAATGTTAAAGCAGTTAGAATCCAAACCCCCCCCAAAATCAACCACATTCACTAAAACAATATTCTTATTCTATCTGAATATATCTGTATCTGTATATGTGTATGTTTATGGAAAAGTAGCTTTCTTTCCTTTATTTTAGCAGGAAAATAAATTTAGATACAGAAGTCCAAAAAAAAGTCTTCTTGAAAGATTAAATGGCATTGCTGTAGAATAAGGTAACATTATTTATTAAGACTTTTTTTTTGAATCAACTAATTTGGAATTTTGATAATACATATGGTGCTTAAGTCAAATACATTTCCATATAGCTGTTTTTTAAAACAGAGTTACATCAAAGAAATATTAGACCTAAAAGGGCGATGGCATGTGTTTACATATAATTTATTTAGACATGTACTGCTTACAAGAGCCCTAAAAGCACTAGTTTGCATGTTTAACTTACACTCTTTACTCATCACATTTTGCTTGTGAAGGCTAGATTTTGGCAGTGCATTTTAAGGTAGCTGAGTACTTAGCTGAAAATCATACAAGTTAATTCACTTTTAAATACCTATAATTCAAAATTTTAACACTTTAAAATTGGCTAGATTCTGCTTACAAATTACCCCAAGTCCGTTACTCAGCTATCTTGACACAAAGACAAAAAAAGAAAAAAAGAAAAAGAAAAAAGAAGGAAAAACCCAAATTTTAGAGGTTTGAAAGCAAAATGACTGTTCACCATACTCAGTTTGAATTTACAGATTTACAGTGCAGATAAGGAAGTAGGAAGGCAGAAGAGTTGGAAAATGTTTCTTGTAAATTAGAAAAGAAAGAAGTTTGCCAACCATTAGAATTAGAGATGTCTGGAACATAACTGGAATTGTAAGTTTGACTTAGAAAACCTTAATGAAAAGACACTATAGGAAACATACTTATTAGCATACTGTTTAATATTTTAATTGAATGCATTTTGCTGTGCTGTACTAAAGTGATTTTTGAAATTGATTTGCATGCTTTTTTTTTTTCCACTCCCTTCTGATTCTTTAAAGCTCAATCAACCTTGGGGGGGGGGGGGTAGGGGAATTACATAAAAGAAGAAAAAGGCTAATGACTTAATGTATGGTTTCCTACTACATGAAATATCACTCATAAGCTTATCATTTGGGGGCAACATCCATTCTTTTACAAAGAATGTTGTAGTAGGCAGCAAATCATTATAGTACTGGGTTTTTTGAGGAATTCTGTTTGTTATATTAAATTATTCTGGCATATGTGCAATACTCTATTGGCTTTCATTATAAAGCTCTTTAATCATTGATAGGATTTATTTGTTAAGTGTAGCTTTCATTGTGTTTACAAAGGCCAAATTATGTGCTACTTCTTAAAAAATCTAAATCCCATTATAAATAAGCTATAATTTTGACTTATTTTACTGTAATCTAATATTGATCAATGTGGAAAACAATGTAGAAAAATACAGAATATTTCTAGAAAGTAAACCTAAAATTTTGCAAGTATGTTTTTTCAACATGCTCATTAATTTTTGAAACATAAAACCCGGTGCGATCATTAAAGACTTACCACTTTTCATTTTCAGACATTTAGATTATTCTTTGCAAATCACTCAGAAAAAAAATGCAGCCTCAATTCATATGAAGATTCTTTGATCTTCATGTAAATAAACAGGCTGTTTTCCTTTCATTGGGTTCTTTCTTGAATATGATTTCTTTCATCAAGTAGTTTATCTCATTTCTGTAAATATCAAGGTAGTTTGCTTCACAACTTCAAAGAGACATTTCTTAAACATTCACAGGAAATATATTAAACACTATAAACGGCAAACTTCCTCTCAGCTTCCCAGCAAGAGAAAACAAGAGACATTTTATGCTACACTCCACCTAGTAAAGGACATTTTCACACATTGTAGTCATAATATTCTAGACAGACAACAAACATTCTCTTCCCTTAAAGGAAAAAAAAAAAAAAAAAAAGGAAACTTGTATGTGGAAAATATAAGTAAACTTGACAGGCATGGGAAGAAAATTAAGAACAGGTGACTGAAGGAGGAATACTTACAATACAATGGGTTTTAAGTACGAATGTTTATTAAAATAAAAATCTTACAATGGAAATTCAGTAAGATGGGTACAAATATTAGACATAGTATTAGATTAGCTAGTGAGGGTCAGATTTTATCTATTCTTATACTTCCAGGTTAGCTCTAATTTACCTGAGTTTTTAAATTCAGAGTTGGTTTGACAGTTTTATGATTTCTGGTCCTTGGGAAATGTTCCATATCAGTCTTTGAAAGTTGACCAATTATTTGATGAATAAACCAGTCATCCAACGGTGAAGCCAATAATTGTAGCTTCAGGAGATAAAGCATCTTTATGTATTTTTTATTTCAGAAATTGAAAAAAAAACTTAATTGGCTTCAAACTAGAATATGTAACAATTATATCTTTGTGACCTACTGTTTAGATTATAAGTTGATGACAGCATTGAGGGAATTTTCTTCCAGTTTTTTTTTCAATGTGACAGCATACTATAGCATCAAATTCTTTAAATGAAATAAACATGGCATGTGTATTTTCTGAATTTTAGGAAAAAATGTTTATCTCACAATGATCACTATGATAGTTAATTATAATATTCACTTGTGTTGTATGAAAGGAGAAAAGTTTGGCATCTAAGCTGTTTCTAAACAATTCAATGACAATCATTTGTTGGATATCTACCTATCATAAACAAATTGCCATTAGATGAAAAATAGAGCTATGGAGTTTATTTTTAACTTTAAAAATATGTATTTATTTATTTTTTTCAGTTTTATAGGACACAGAAATTGGAAGGGAAAGGGGAGATAGGGAGAGAAAAACACACAGAGACACATAAGCTACAGCAGTGCTTCACCACTAGTGATTATTTCAGCATTATTTTCAGTAGCTAAAATGTGGAAATAGTCTTTCTATGGTGTACAAAATAGTGGAATTAAAATCTGACAGATATGTATATGTATCACATAAAATTTGTGTATGAGGGCCAGCAAAATTGTTCACTTAGTGCACTTGCTTTGCTGTGTGCGACCAGGTCTGAGCCCAGCCGTCATCTTGTTAAAGGAAGTTTTGGTACCGTGGTCTTTCCTTTTGTCTCTTTTCTTTATATATCTCTATCTGAAAAAGTGAGCAGAGTATAAAGACCTGATTACAACAACAAAAAAAATTGCATATGTAAAATCAAATATGACTGATTCTTACAAAAAGATAGATATGTTACTATTTGCAGCAACATGGTTGAATCTGGGGTGGGAGTAGATATCATAATGGTTATGCAAAATGTCTCTTATGCCCGAGGCTCTGAAGTCCCAGGTTCAATCCCCCCACACCAACATAAATCAGAGATGAGCAGTGCTCTGGTTAAAACGAAATGGTTGAACCTGAAGGATATTATGTGAAACAAGACATGCAAAATGTAGAAAAATAATAATACATATTTTCTTGTGTGGAATCTAAAAGTTCAGATTCATGAAAGCAGACAACAGAGTGCTCAAGAGAGACATGGGATGTTACTGGTCAGAAGGTTCATGTTTCAGTTGGTCAAGCTGAATAAGTTCTGGGAATCTAAGGTACAACCAAGTGAGTACCATTAAATTACATAATATTCTATACTTAAAACTCAGTAGCTCAAGTCTTTTTCAACACACACATAGTCACACAAACACATATGAATGATTATATATTAAATAACTTAATTGTGATCATCATTTTATAATTTAAATGTATATCCAAACATCATACTGCAAAATTTAAATAAGTATACATTTTTTGTCAATCAGAACTCAATAAAGTTGGAAACAAAGATAAAGGAATATTCTTTGATAGCATTCCTGAATGCTGGGTAAGTACACTCTTTCTAGATAGATAAGTATTTGGGTAAAAAAATTCATGGCCAATTAACAAGATACTTCTACCATATAAGTTTATTTGAAAAAAAAAGCTGATATTAGAGGCTACTAAAAAAGATGATATTTTTCTATGTTTTATGATAAGAAACTGCTTCATAGAGGAATCTTTATAATACATAGAATGTATTATACATAGAATGTACCTACATAGGTAGACATTGGAGATGGAACAATGGGGTAGTTTAAGTACAAAAATGAATACATATCATATATATATGTATATATATATATACATATATATATGAATTACATCTAACATTACCCATGATGATAGAACAACCATTAAAACAGTGCATGCAAAATATTATTTATTTATTTACTTATTTATTTATGTTTTTAGAGGAAAGAGAGAATGAAAGATATCATATCACCAAAACATACTTCAGTATAGTTAGAGGTCAGGCTCAAACTTTTGTTGCTCACATGGAAAAGCAGCACACTAACCAAGTAAGCTATTCTGCTTACCAGAGCACTATACTGAGAAGGAATATTTCTACATGCTTTTATTTAATTGCCGGGGTGGGGGGGGGGGCTGGAAGCAGTGTAGCATAGAGGTTATGAACTTAGGATATAATGTCAAAGGCCTGAGTTCAAATCTTTTATCAGTACTATAGGTGAAAGTTTCAACTACCATCACAAAATAGTGGACATAATAACATTGAATTAATATTAAGTGTAGATTAAATTCTATAGTAAAGAGGTTTTTTTTTTTTTATGATGCCCAGAGCATAAAACCATCTTAATAATTGTCATCCAGCTCATAGCATACAAATTACCACAGCAGGATGATGACTGTATTCAGTTTTCATTTTTAAGCACATAAGTTCCAATTGTCATTATAATTACCTGGTGCAATATAACTTGGAACTCATAGCTTCTAACTTTTATTCTCTAAATGTTTCTGCTATGAAAATTGCTAATATATAATTTTGTAATCTCCATTCCTTTAATTATAAATAATAATGACCACATACAAATAATTGTAACATCCAACTTTAAATTCTAATGAAATTCTTTTTTTGCATTTAAAGTCATGCGAGTTGCCATATGCATAAATCTATGATAATTTAAAATAAATGTATATTCCCTGCTTATGCAGCAGTCAAACTCAGGTTTTAATGATTGGCAGGCAACTTTTCTCCACATAAAGATTAAAGAAGCAAGATTTTTCTTTATTTTGCAGCATATTATTTTATAATATTTCTATCTCCTACTGACAATCAGCAAGGCAGATGATTGGAAATAAATGCATTCACTTATTGACTTTAGTTTGGAAGTGGTACATACTGCTAATTCCATTAGTAATAACTGGTCACATAACAGAAATTCAGTACCTACATAGTTCTTTCTAGAAATAACTAAATGTGACACACATATTTGGATTTATTGAACTGATTCTGCCTTGGCAATGTGTTAAATATGGCACCAAGGAATAAGCCCAGGGCTTTACAATGCTAATTAAAGTCCCTGGGGAACGTTGTTTTCCATCTTTATTTTATGAAGTAGAAAGAGAAAGAGAGAGAGAGAGAGGAGGAGGGAGGGAGACAAACAGAGGAAGAGGAGACATATCACAGTTCTGCTTCAACAACCATGGAGAGCTATCAATGGAGATCTCATGGGATCCCAGGGCCAGAGCAATTAGTTAAGAAAAAAATATGCATTTATAAATAAGAGAAAGAGAATGTCATTTTGACATGAGTGATGCCTGAGATCAAAGTTGAGAATTCAGACTGTCAAGTTCAGCATTCTACCTGCTGCAATGATTTTAGGTCAACACCCAAAACAGTAATTGTTTCCATCACAAGCTTGGAATGAAGCTTCCAATTTATTTATGTCAATTTTAAACGTTAAGTGAAAACATACTTATTCAGGAAACTGTAACTACAGTCAGAAAATCAATGCTTGTTTATTTCTAATTTAATAATTTTTGAGCATTAAAAAAATGTGTAATTATCCATCTACTCACTTGTTCATCAAATATTTTGGAATACTTAATAAGTAGCAGGCATATATTGTCATAATTTGGGACATGCTAGTGATTAATACAAACAAAGCTCACTGCCTTTTTGACTCACATTATAGTAGAAAGATGAAGAATGGTAAATAGTAGCTATAATAAACAAGTGAGTTATTTTGAATACTAAAATATATTTAATTCTACAGAGAAGTGAAAAATAATCGCTTGTGCGTAAGGTGTCACAGACGTTGTTCATAATTTGTAAAATGATTAGGACTGAGTGCCTCATTCAGAAGGTGACACTTAAACACAACTAGGAGAAGAAAATCTTAACCATACTGAGATATTTTAGTTTAAAGAGAATTCCAGGGAAGATACAAGATGGTGACCATCTAACAGCTTCAGGGCAACTCTCCTGGAGGCAAAGACTACAGTGGAAGCAACTACTAAAGCTACAGGAAGTTACAATTATAGAAACAATACTTTGAAACACAGAAAGCACAAAGGCAGAAGAAGAAAACACGTAAGGAGCAGAGGGAAGGGGAAAAAGATGTCTCAAGTTATGATCTCTCCATAGGGCATGTGGTCCTGAAGAGTCTAAACAAATCAAAAACAGCCAAAGTTACAGCAGGAATCTACATTCAACCAAGACCCCTTAAGTCTTTTCGGTCAGTTTTCCTCCACTCCTGGAAGCCCCAGTACCTCCAGCAGACCTACCCTGGTGTTCACACATAGAGGAGAACTCTGCCTGGATCATCCAGCCTCCAACTTCCAACACCACTAACCCTCCACACAAGCCTCCTGTGGTGAGAATCTCCACTCCTTGATAACAAGCATTACCCAACTGAAACCCTGACCTATGGAGGGCCCCTCCATATATGCCAGAGGTGTACTAATCATTGGCATACCATAACCCAACAACATTCTGGGCCAGCTCATATTGCCAATCCATAATAGAAACCCATACTGCAGCATCCCTTGTCTGAAGGCTGTTAGCTCCCAGGGAGTCAGCAGAAATACACCCAGGGAAGTCTTGAACCTTAACCCAAGGGAAGGGCCCCAAATTTCCACAGGGTCTTGCCAGAGGCACAGCATTCATAGCCAGATACAACCCAGCTGTATTCTAGTCCAGTGTGTACACTGACCTCTGCCCAGAACCCTCTATTGCCACCTGCCCTATCTTAAGACTGCTAAACTTCAAGGATACCAGTGGAGCAACACTAGGGTAGACTTGCACCATAGCTCAAGGGAGGGGTCCCAAACCTTTGTGCAGCCCCCTCCAGATTCAGCAGTGTCTGTGGATACCAGCCCACCTGCATTCTGCACCAGCCTGCACTGTGACTTCAGCCTTCGACCCTGTATCACTGTGTCATGCCTGTGGCCTGCTAGTCCTGGCATACCCTAGCTGGGCCCCATGCAACCCACACCCTGAACCCAGGGAGGGTTCCCAATTGCCATACTTGGTCAGAAACCTATCGGTCCTGGTAGATATCTGAAGGGCCACTCCAGGACAGGCTCCTATTGTGACCAATGAGAGAGACCACCAACTTTATTATATGCCCTACCAGAAGCTCCTCAGACCTTGTGGAACCCAACCATACAGGGCAGGCCCTTGATGCTATACACAGGAGGGCCCCCTGACTCCCTCACCTGTTAGTCCTGGTGGACACCAGCTTAGTTTTGACTAAGACCAGCCTGCATTGGAAACCACAGGCCAAAAATATTCATCGCAAAAGCCAATAAAGGAACCTCCATATATATATATCACAATAGATGAATTATTAGCCATAACTATCCAAAGCAAATGTCAAAGAATCCAATAGATCTCTCCTGGACATTATAGAAAAACATAGCAAAGTGGTGGGTGACAAAATCAGGATACAACAAAATCAAAAACATTCTATGGAATGATAACCATCATCAAAATGATCATCATTTCCACTGCCATATACAAATTTAATGCCAGCCTCATCAAGGAACCAAGAGAATTCTTTAAGGCAATAGAACAAAAGTTGTAAAACTTTATAGGGAACCAAAAAAGTTTCAAGATTGCCGCAGCAATCTTAAGAAAAAGGAACAAGAATGGAGGCATTACACTACCTGACCCCAAGCTACATTACAGATCTTCTAATCAACTAATTCTTGACAAGTGGACTCAAACCACTAAGTGAAAATAAACCAATAGGACCACATCAAACTGAAGAGCTTCTGCATAGCAAAGGGTACCACCACGCAAACAGAATGAAACCCAATGGCACGGGAGAAGATCTTTACACAACACATATCAGACAAAGGACTAATAACCAAAATACGTAAAAAGCTCAGTAAACTAAACACTAAAAAATCAAATAGCCCTGTTAGAAAATGGGGCCAAGACACGGACAGAAATATCATGGAAGAGAGCCATATATATGAGAAAGTGCTCACAATCACCGATCATCAGAAAAAGACAAATAAAGACAACGAAGTTCCACTTTACACCTTAGTGAATGTCATTCATCACAAAGGACAGAAATGACAAATGTTGGAGAGGATGTGGAGAAAAGAGACACTTGTGCACTGCTGGTGGGAATGCAATATGGCGACCATTGTGGATAGCAACCTGCAAACACTAGAAATGGATTTACCCTATGATCCAGCCATTCCTCTCTGGGGATTTACCCACAGGAAACAGAAACACTTATCAGAGATCTATGTATACTTAGGTTCATAGCAGTACAATTTGTAATCGCCAAAATCTGGAAGCAACCCAGAATGTCCAACATGAGATGAGTAGTTAAAAATTCTGTGGTTTAGGGAATTGGGTAGTTACATATAAAAGAACAAGGGCAACAAAAGGGAATAAATAAAATAAATATTTAATAAATGTACTTAAAAAAAAAGATGTCTCAAATGAAAAGAAGTAAAAGACTCTGGGGTGGGGAGAATACAGGTCCAAGAAGGATGACAGAGGACCTAGTGGGGGTTGTATTGTTTTATGGAAAACTGGGAAATGTTATGCATGTACAAACTATTGTATTTACTGTTGAATGTAAAACATTAATTCTCCAGTAAAGAAATTAAAAAGAAGAAGAACATTGAGAAATAGTAGTAGGTATAGGTATGACTTAGAAAGAAGGTAGAACCATAGAAAAAAAGAACAAATATATATAAATATAGCTATAGAAATAGTCGATCTATATCTATGACCTTGGGAGAACTCCTGCAGTTTCCAATGGAGGGGTTGGGGATACAGAATTATGGTGGTAGGAACAGTGTGGAATTATATCCTTGTTATCTCATATTTTTTAAATCAGTATTAAATCACTAGTAAAAATAAACTAAAATAAAAAGAACTTGCAAAAATGTGAAAAAAAATTCTGTGGTATATGTACAAGATGAAATACTACTCAGCTAGTAAAAACAGTGAAGTTGTCACCTTTGCATCCTCTTGGATAAAACTGGAGGGCATCATGTTGAGTGAGATAAGCCAAAAGGAGACGGATGAATACCCAAAGATCTCACTTATTAGCCAGGGTCATGGAGGGAGATATGATGGTGACTTGGAAGAGATTGTTACTCCCACAAGACTGGCAGAAACTATTCCATATATGCTTTATCTCCCTTTTGTAGACTGCCTATACCAACTTTCCATTGATATTAATACCTAAGAGGGGGGTCTGGCAGTGGCACACCAGTTAAGTGCCCATAGTACAAAGCGCAAGGATCCCAGTTCCAGCTCTAGGCTCCCTACCTGCAGGTGGTACCTTCAAAAGCAGTGAAGGAGGTCTGCTGGTGTTTCTCTCTCTCTCCACTTCTCTGTCTTTGCCTCCTCTCTCAATTTCTTTCTGCCCTATCCTATTAAAAAAAATGGGAAAAATGCCCTCCAGGAGCATTGGATTCATAGTGCAGGCACTGAGACCCAGTGATAACCCTGGAGGCAAAATAAATAAACAAAAAATTATAAATAAATAAATAAATAAATTGCATGCCTAAGGCTCTGAGGTTCCAGTTTCAATGGCCAGTGCCATCACAAGCGAGGGCCGAGCAGGGCTCATTTAAAAATAAGTAAGTAAATAAATATTAATACCTAAGGGTATTCTGACCCTCTACATGTTAGATATATGGTCACCGATTAAATCTGCAGCAAAGTAACTAGATTGCTCTGAAAAGTACAATGCAACACTGGTAGAAGGAGGTGATTAGGGGATGGATCTCATAAATTTAGTTTAAGATTTATTATACTAAGATGAAGAGATACAAGAACTAACATCTCTGTTAGATTAGATCCTAGTGAGCAATCCTCTTTCCTTCTTCTTTTTTTTTTTAAAGCAGAGTATCAACCAACACAGCTTAATCTAGGAAAGCTTATTAGACAACTGTGCCACCCCTAGCCCCCTCCTCATGCATTGTTAAATTCTAAAATTGGGAATTTTAGCAAGTTATTTTCATTCTTTCTGTAAATATACTTTAAGTCCTTTTTTTACAGTACTTGGTACTTATCAGTTACTTTTCTGTAAATTACAGAGTATTAAGAAAGTATATAAGATATAAGAAAAGAAATTTGCCTATTACCCAGTCCAGTGCTAACTACCATTAACACTGATTTTAATAACTTTGCTTGAATGTCCTTCCATTAGTACCTCTACATAGTTAAAAAGCTGTAATAACTTTATATTATTTCCACTTAACATTATATTGTGAGCATGATCTGCTTTAAATGCATATTCATAAAATACTTGATTTAGCATATTAATGAAATCAATAATTTGACTACATTGTAATTTATTTAATCCCATTGTTGCTAAAAATTAACTTATCATTTTTATTAATATTAATATACTTTCAATGACTATATTTGTTCCAATGTCTGCTCATTTTCTTAGGCAATTATGTGGAAAAACTGGATCAAAATGTATAAGCAAACTCATTAGTCAATTTCATGTTTCAGAGAATGGTTACACAGGCAGAATTTGCATAAGCACCAAGCTGCATGAATCTTAGGGATCTGACATTTTCAATGCAGGTGTTCAGTTAAGAATATGATACTTGATATGAACCAGGCTATTGAGTTAGCCTGAAAATACAGTTAATCACCCCAACTTAAAGAGGGTTTTTTGTCAATACTTTATTATACACCTTATACCTACTCACATACCTCTAGAGCCCGAATATATATAAAGAAATAAAACCCTGGGAGTCGGGCAGTAGTGCAGAGGGTTAAGCACACCTGGTGCAAAGAGCAAGGACCAGCATAAGGATCCAGGTTCTAGCCTCCGGCTCTCCACCTGCAGGGAAGTCGCTTCACAAGTGGTGAAGCATGTCTGCAGGTGTCTGTCTTTCTCTCCACCTCTCTGTCTTCCCCTCCTCTCTCCATTTCTCTCTATCCTAACAATAATGACTACAACAATAAAACAACAAGGGCAACAAAAGGGAAAATAAATAAATAAATAAATACTTCAGTGACTTTGCAGATGATTCATCATCTTTACAACTCATACGCGAGTGACTTCTCATCATAGTGATTCTACATCTGGTTTTAGAAATTTCTGATTTTTTGTGAGGGAATAATTAAAGCATTGCTCTGGCATATACTGTGCCAGCAATCAAACCCATCACCTCACTCATGCGGGTCCTGTGTTCTACTCACTGAACCACCTTCTTGATCATGATTATGCTTTATTATGATGCCGTTCATCTTCAGTTTCTTTCTCTCTATTTTTTCCGTTTTCTCTCTCATGTGCTGTAAATTTTGTTTCAGCTAATTCATTCATATCACTACTACTCATTATTTCTTGAAACCATATACCTACTATTATGGGAGAGGAAAATGACGGGAACAATTAGTCACCTCTTATAAGTTAAATTCCAACTGGTTGCAGGGGTGGGGGCAGGCAGTGGTGCACCTTTTAAGCAGACACAATACAATACACAAGACTCAGTTGCAAGCCCTGGGTCCCCTTTTGCTGAGGTGAAGCTTCAGGAGAGGTGAAGCAGACCTGTAAGTTTTTCTCTGTCTCTTTCCCTCTGTCTGCCTCTCTCCTCTCAATTTCTCTCTGTCTTTAATCAATAATAAATAAATATGTATAAAAAAGATGTGTAAAAATGTTTCAACTGGTTTCTACCTTGAGATAATCTCTCAGGATATCAGATTTCTACATGTTTTCTGGTTGACCCTCTTTGTGAGTATGCTACTGACTTCCTATCAGGAAGTTCTGGATGAGTCAGAGAGACTGCAGACTGTCTATATTGCCATGTAGACAACCAAAGTTTGAGCCCCACTGCAGCATGGACAATGTTGTGGCAATGAAGAAAAGTCATATTTTCTTCCTATCTCTCTGTCCCTCTGTGTCATCCTCTCCCTCTCTCTCTCTCTTTTCTGAGTGTCAATATTTTATTTCAATGATCATCAAACAGAATTTAGGAAACAGAAAAATGAGATAAAATTTCTATGTATGAATATTTTGATGTATTTTCTCTGAATTAAAAAAAAATAAATGACCCTGCACCGTGGAATCATTTATCTGTGAGGTTCTGGTTCCACCAAGTTAAAAATAATTTTAAAAATGGAGGGGGGAGTGAAAAAGTAAAGTATATTGTATTAGAGTAGAGCAGAGTAGATGCTACTGTATGGCAAATACACAGCATTTCAAATAAACTAGGAAGACCCTCTTTCAGCTGTCCCATGATCAACACTTGGTGTTGCAGAACTTGTTCTTCAGTATAAACAGTTCAAGCACTTGTTACCCTCTGAAATATCTTAGCTATGTTGTTATAGCTATGCTACTATCCCTTTGAAATTTTTCCACTTTCTCTGAAACAGAAATGCTTAACACAACAACTACTTCTATTGTCAATAAATATTTGAATATTGAAGGATTGCATATTATATACACATCATACTTAGTAAGAATTTCCCCATAATTCTACTCTGAGTATTTTTTCCTTGGTAGAACTGGGGTCTCACACATACATGATTTCACTGTTCTTTCTTCCTTTTTCATTCAGCTAGAGGGGTGTACAGAGAAATACAGAGACAAAGGGAGAGAAAGTATAACATAGAACATTCCTCCACTGCCATAATATCTTCCATGTGGTTTCAAGGTTCAAACCTAGCTCACACCCATGGCAATTTAAGTACCCAACCAGGTGAACTATCTCTCCAGGCTCTAAAGTATTCTCAACTTATTTTTTGGGTAGTAAATTCCACTTGTGCAATTGAGTTACATTTTTCCTGATATGACTGAGAACAACACTTATGGTTCCCTAGCAGGAGCTTCCTCAACTCAACTGTCTAAATTCATTTTTATCTCTTTTAAATATTTATTTCAAGAGATGGATAGGAGAGAAAGAACTCTGGTTCTCATGTTGCCCACTCTAGAGCTCTGCCACTTGCCACCTCCCAGTCTGCCATTTCAATTTTTATTTTTTCATTGACATATAAAAATAAAAATTTCTTCTCCAACAGTAAGCATTTACTATGAGGTTTGTCCCCCTACTATCTGTCTTTTGCAGTTTTCTTTTTAAGTTAATGCTTCCTTTTCCCCAATTTTTCTTTTATTTTCAATGTATCACTTTTTCCTACTGTTACTAGACATATACAACTGAGGTTAATTATCCTCTGTAGTTGATGTCTTTCGAATTTTGATAGTTTCGTTTCTTCTGAATCATTGCACAATGACTGATGGTGTTGAGAACATTGTCTCACCTGGTATATTATATAGTAATTTCTGTTTTCTATGCAATTATCGTCTGCAGAATTAGCCGGCACTCATATTACACGTTTTTAAATATCTAACTTAAGTCATCATTGTAAATATTAACTACTTTTGCATTGTTTCCATATATGATATAATCATTATTTTAAGAATATACCTTTGGTTATTCCCTGGATTGTTGTAGTTGATTATCCCAACAAACACTAATGCTGATGGCATTGTTCCTGTCTTTGAATCTCAAATATTTTTGAACAGTATGGTAGAAAAGATATTCTACAGAACAAAATTTTTATTGAGTGGCTAATGAATTATAGCACATTCTTATATACATGTATATATACATGTTTCCCAGTTCTGCATATCAATTGTCAACAACGTTTTCTTGTGGCCCACCAAGGACCTCAGAGCTCCTCTCCCTCCAGATACCCTATTCCATTCCCTCCCCAGTGTCCCTTGCTTTGGCTCAGTACCCCACTCCCCCAGTACACGTTTCATCCTGTGTTCTCCCTAACTCTTACCTACATGTGCAGTCATCCTGTATTTATCACTCTCTTCTTGACCTATCCCACCTAACACTTTCCCTTCTGCTTCCAGCAAAGGTGAGGCAAAGATTGAGATTTTAAAGCCTCTGTTCTGATGTCTAGGTCTTCGATAGTTATATAAAGTGATAGACATATCACTTTATCCTTTTTTCCCTTCCTTTTACTATGTTTGCTCCTTTTGTTGTGGTTGTTTGAACTTCCATTTCTATTCTACCACAGATCTCCTAGTCCTTTTTTTTAATTCAAGATAATTTATCCAGATACAAGGCCTCTGAGATAAGCCCTAATGATATCCAGAGTTTCCTTTAAGTCAAACATTTCCTTTAAAAGTTCTCTTCGTGAATTTTTTGTGTTGTTGTTGTTGGTGGTGAAGAGATCACTAAATTCCTTGATTTGTGTTTGTATGCTATGGTTGAAGTCTTGAATTGTCTTCATAATATCTTTCTGAATTCAAACTCAGATATTTTTTCCAAGTCCTTGTGAGTTTGGGCATTTGAGCTTTTGTCTATGTTTCGGTCGAGTACAGTTTCTGTTATTCAACCAGAAGGAAGCACTGTGGTTGTGTCGTTTATATGTGGTGATGTGGTGTGGGAGGGGAGAGTCCTCCATGTTACTCAAACCCACAGTGGGTAACGGGAATGCTGTTGCACAGCATAGCTCGGGACCTAACTGCATTTGTCTGGTCCAGACTATACAATATAGGGGGCAAGTGGTGGCATACCCGGTTGAGCGCACATGCTACAATGCTCAAAGACCCGGGTTCAAGCCTCCAGTCCCTACCTGCATGGGGAAAGCTTTAGGAGTGATGAAATAGTGATGCAGGGTTCTCTCTGTCTCTTCCTGTCTCTATCTCTCCCCCTCTCAATCTTTGTTGCTATCTAATAATAAATGAATAGAAATATTGTTTTAAAAATTTACAGCAGACTACAATTTGGTTTCTGGCTACCCTACACCGTAGTCTGAGCTGTCTTCACACTGATGCCTGCTGCTATGGGCTAAGTTCGAGTTTCAGTATGGCTCCAAATGCTTCCTACAAGTTGTAGCTCTGGATTTGTGCTTCTTCTGTGTGACAATGTTCTCTTCCACCACTTCCAAGAGCCTGTTTGCACACATCTGATTCTTAGAGAGTTTCTTCAGACTTTATAGGTTGTAATATGAGGTTTTGGATGTTTTATCTGGTTTTTCACAGGGAAGATCTTTTAGTCCTTGTTATTCCTTGGCCATGCTACTGGAACCTCTACAGAACAATTTTGACTATGGTAGAGTTGGCAGTTATAAATTGTCATTGTTATTGTGAACAGTAGTAAATGTTGTCACACAGTCTATATATCATCTTCTTCAATAGTCTTTTCTATGATATTTCAAAAACTTCTAATCTTCAACTTTGCCAGCTTAACAGTATTTTATAAAGTTAAGAAAACTTTTGATTAGTTAGTAACTGAAATTTAACTTTCAGTATTACATTCTCTGACCACTCAGACTTAGAATCTCACATTGTTTGCTTTGTTTTTCTTATTCTCTTACTTTGACAAGTCTGAAACTTCCTAAACCTAGATCTTGTCATTTTTCCCAGTCTTGGTTTTATGACCTCTGTATTGACCTAAGATGATAAGTGTATAACATTTTAGTACTACTGTTAAAAAACATAATGTTAATTTCATATAAGTGAATTACATAATCCTGATCAGATTCAAAGTTCAATAGAAACAGAAGACCATTGTCCTTAAGTGTCAAAATGTAAGCAGGGTTTTCTTGAACTTAAGTTTGTTTACAACAATGGGGAAAATATGTACATGTTGTGACTATATTGACTATGCTTGTTGAAAAATAAGTCTACATACTTTGATTCACATTTCTTAGACACTTAAGAACAACTTAGAAGTTATTTTCTCACTTTTGTTTGTGTATTTATAAAAATAGTTTTTTCCACCCAATGATTGCACAATCTTATCATTCTCTGAAAAAATTAAATCCTATTGTTAATGCTATGAATACTTTTTCTTAGAAATAGTGTATAGTGCTGTGTTCACTAAACAAATTATTACTGTAATTTTAGTTAAATATAACAATGATATTTGTTGAAAAAGGGGGAAAAAGTCTTTTCACTTTGAGTATAAGGAAAACTTATTTCTTTGGATTCTCCTTAATACTAAAAATGAACAATTGTGTGACTGAAAAAACTGAGAGGAATAGAATCAGACACTGTCTCAGTTGTACAATGTTGTTACATCACAAGGCAAAATCAAGATCAAAGCCTCATGGAATCTGACATGAACATATGTTTCCACAAATTTGGACACAGAAACCACTGAGGGGACAGAACAACACTAGTATTTCCTGCTACATCTGGACTGATTGGACAGGTGTCTGTAACTTACACTGGTTTAATCCTTTGTAAAAAGATAACTAAATAAACAAACAACAAAAGACATTTTGAAAGCAAATACATAGCACTGATTTTTAGAGCTGGATATGGAAGATTTATAAATAGAAGCAAAAGGAATGAGAAGCAGGGTGAACTCCCACGTAGAACTAAAGTTACAGTCAGCATTGTAAGTAGACTGTGGTGTTTTTCCAGGAAATGGGAAATCCGATTATGTTGACATGCTATGCAACTTACTTGTCTTACAGTCATAAAATATGCTAAATGTCATACCTATTATTAAGGGCTGCGCTATGAATATATTTTTAAAGTTCCTCATGTCTTAAAACTATGTACATAATATGAAACATAAATGCTTTCTGACTTCTTGTGGAACTTAGTGCACTCATGGTTTGAGTGATATTTACTAGAATAAGGAAGGTAAGATATTTGTTTTGAATGGTATTATTTTTTCTTTTCTTTTTTTTTTTTTACTTCACAAAAACATATGAAAGAAAACCAATAAAAAATAAACCAGGTTCATCAGTTATTTTTTCACTAATATTACATGAATTACATAGGAATAATGTTTATATTTTTATTTTTGAGTCATTTAGAATCATAAAGTTGAAAGAAATGAATGATATAGAAATAGAATGAAATAATGATAATGAAATAAAATGATTTCACTATATAAGCTATGGAAGGCGTATAGCTGAGTTATATTTTCCTGGTATCAATTATTTTATTATTATTGTTATTTTTATTTATAAAAAGGAAACACTGACAAAACCATAGGATAAGAGGGGTACAACTCCACACAATTCCCACCACCAGAACTCCATATCCCATCCCCTACCCTGATAGCTTTCCTATTCTTTATCCCTCTGGGAGTATGTTGCATAGCATGTCCTTAAAAGTTTATTTCTTTCACATGCAATAGGTAGAAATCAGAATACCAAGGTTGAGAGGTAGCTCACTTGGCAGAATATGTGTCTTGCCCTACAAGAGAGATTTTCGGAGTGAGCCCTAGAACGACAGAAGAACACCCAGGTTACTGGAAGAAACCCCACATGTGGTGGAATGGTGCACTTATGTTTCTCTCTCTGTTTCTCTGAAAATTAACAACAACAACAACAACAATAATAATAAGGAGAAGAAGAAGAAGGAGGAGGAGTTGGAGGTGGTGGAAGAGGAGGAGGAGGAGGAAGAGGAGGAGGAGAAGAAGAAGAAGAAGAAGAAGGAGGAGGAGGAGGAGGAGGAGGAGGAGGAGGAGGAAGAAGGAGAAGGAGAAGGAGAAGGAGAAGGAGAAGGAGAAGGAGAAGGAGAAGGAGAAGGAGAAGGAGAAGGAGAAGGAGAAGGAGAAGGAGAAGAAGGAGAAGTAGAAGGATAGAGAAAAAGCCAGATTAGGAGCACTGAGATTGAACATGCATGAGTAGTTCCATGATGTCCTGGTGCTACAAACATAAATAAATAAATAAATAAATAAATAAATAAATAAATAAATAGAAATGCAAAAATGAATTATTTTGTTTCTCCCCACCCACGTTTAATGACTTTTTTTTCTACTTCTTCCTAAAACCCATTTCTCTTACTTTGATTACTCAAAAGAAAAATTATGTCTAGTAGCCCAAGGCACTTTTCATTACATAAACATATATATTTTTTCTTATCACATAATTTCTCCATGTTCCATCTAATGGCTATAGATTCTGAGAAGTGCAAGATACTTGATAATGACCTCATATCAATGACTCACATTACATTATGCATATGTATCTGGTGTCTGTGAAAATTCAGCTCATCATTGTTAGTCAAAAGAGTTTTTTTTAATACTTTATTTTCTTAAATGAGAGAAAAAGATATATATATATATATATATATATATAGAGAGAGAGAGAGAGAGAGAGAGAGAGAAACCAGAGCACTCCTTGGCTCTGGCTAAGGGTGGTGCTGAGAATTGAATTTGGGACCTCAGAGCCTCAGGCATGAGAGTTATATGCATAACTATTATTCTGTCTCCCCTACCCCTACAGAGCTCTTGATCACAGAGGAAAGAAGGAAAGAAGGAATAAAGGAGTATCCTCTGCTTTAATGGCAAGTTTTTCTTTTTCTTTTTCTTCTTAAGGAATTCCTTCTGTCAGAAGGACAATTAATTACTCATTACTACTGGAAATAGTAAAAGGATCTTTTCCAAAAGCACCAGTCATGAATCTTACAATAGCAGAGAAAATTATTTTATAAAATTTTGGATCACAGATGTTTATAACTGCATTTTATTTCTTCAGGCATCCAAGTTTGACATCCTTGAGGAAACACTCACGAAAGACTTGTCTCTGATATCTGATTACTGTAAAAAATGGTGACTAATCCCTAGCACTGCAAAAACGGTATCATCTGTTTTCCATCTACACCATGCCTTGGCCTCGCGTGAGCTTAATGTGCAGCTTGGCGATACGAGAATCCGGCATGAAGCCCAGCCAGTCTATCTTGGCATTACTCTCGATCGCACCGTCATTTCACGAACATCTCATAAAAACTTCAGCAAAGGTGGGTGCGAGGAATAACATCATTGCAAGACTGGCCAGCTCCTCATGGGGCGCGAGCGCTTCCACACTACGATCATCATCTCTGGCATTATGCTATTCCACTGCAGAATACTGTGCCCCAGTATGGTTCCGTAGCCCCCATGTCCACTTGGTCGATTCCAAATTATATTCCTCCATGAGGATAATTTCTGGAACCACCCGTTCCACCCCGGTTCCATGGCTGCCAGTTCTTAGCAACATCGCCCCGCCAGATATTCGTCGGGATGCGGCATCATCTAAGTTCATTTCCCACGTCTACGCTCGACCGGACCTGCCAATATACGCGGATATCTTCGCCCACCCTGTCCAACGCTTGACGTCTCGTCACCCAATCTGGTCCCCTATGCCTACACTGAACTTCTCTGTTCCAGTCTCTTGGAAACAGAGTTGGCAGTCAGCTGAGGTAAAGAACAAACACCTCATCACAGACCCCTGCAAGCGTCAACCCGGCTTTGACCTAGCACGTTATGATTGGGCCCTCCTCAATCGCTATTGAACAGGCCATGGCCGGTGCGCCATGTTCCATCGCTGGGGAGCTAGAGACGACCCGAATTGCCCCTGCGGCTACAGACAGACTATGAACCACATAGTCAATGACTGCCACCTCTCCAGATTCAAAGGAGGTCTCGAAACTTTACATCAGGCTCAACCTGACGCTGTTGACTGGCTACGGAAGAAGGGCAAACGCTAGAAGAAGAAGAATTTCTTCAGCTTCACCAATCTGTACAGTTATGCACTTTATAAATTATTCTAAATCCGGCTCACTGACTTCACCACACAAGGAAGGGAATGTACAGGGACAACAACAAAACACAGGAGTTCTTTGTAGTCAAAAAATAAAATATCCATAAGAAATTTTAGACCTGATAGTTGTGGTTTGGATTCTTTTTCTCAGGGGATAAGGGAGGTGAGAGGTGGTATTACATGTAGACAGTGAATTACTAGTTTAAGCTCACACTTTATTGGAGGTTACTAATGTATATGGTGATAATTGAAAAAGCATAGAAATAAGAATCAGGAAGCATGAGTTTTGTATTGCTGGATCAAAAGGTATATACACAAAATATAATTTGTTAGAATGTTTCAGATCTTAAAGCACATTAACAATATTTGGGATTATTCCTATATCCTGCTTTCTCTGCCCTAATCCAGGCAATATATTAGGAAAAGTTCACTATGAATATCAGTTGGGATTTTGAATAATAGCTAGCTCATTTTTACCATGTAACAAGGCATATTAAGACTGATTTTTCTAGTATGATATAACTGCTCATAAGAATTTGTGGAAGACCAAGATGTCTCTAGCTTTCAGCTGTGTCATCTTAATGCATTTCCTTTCAACCACTTTCCATAAATCTAACTTGGTAATGGAACACACTATCCTGTGATCAACATTTTCCTTATTTACTCACAGAATAGAAATATTCTGAGAATCCTTGCAAATTAAGTACAGAAAAGGAAGGCTGTGACCCCCTTATTATTAAAATTATTATAATACCATACCCAATTCAAATGTCAAGGCAGTGGGGGTGAAGGTTTGTAAACATTATATCATGCAGGCCCCTAAGTATAATAAATTGCCAATGGAAACCTGATAATTCTTCCTCATATGCAATAGCCACATTGGTAATTTTGATGGTTTGTTCTATTTTAATAAAAAACTTTTTCACTGAAGATATTTTAGGTTGAGTACTCTGCAAGGGGTAATAGAGAAGGAGAGAGACAGAGACACCTGCAGACTTGCTTAACCACTCCTGAAGCTTCCCCCCTGCAGATGGAGACCAGAGACTTGAACTTGGGACCTTACACACTGTGATGTGTACACCCCTAGTCAAATTTAACACTTAAAAACGCAAACTTAGAAAACACCCTGGTTAATCATTTACTTTTTTTTTTCTGAAAAATAAACTCAAGTCAGCTGAGTTTATTACTATTGAAGATGTTTAGAATTTTGTTCAAACCCCCATCTCCCCAGAGGGAGTTTGCAGGGGGTTCACTTCACAAGCAGTGAAATGTCTTACTCTCCCCCTCTCTGTCTCCCCTCCTCTCTCAATTTCTTTCTGTCCTATCCAACAATAATAGCAATGGCAGCAATAACAATAACAACAACAAGGGCAGCAAAATGGGGAAAATGGCCTCCAAGAGCAGTGTATTCATAGTGTAGGCACTGAGCTCCAACAAATAACCCTAGAGGCAAAAAAAAAAAAAAGAATGAAAGAAAAAGCATTCTGGAAAATAAGAAAATATATGTTTGAAGAAATAAAGTAGAACTGAAATTTGCTGATCTAGTGTTCCAGTGCCCCACAGGCAAAAATAAATAAATAAATAAATAAATAAATAAATAAATAATAAATATTTTAATTGACAATACATATGTGGACAGTAACAATGATTTCTTTCTTTTATTTTTATTTTTTATTTTATTGCTTCCAGGGTTATTGTTGGGGCTCAGATCTATAAGTTCACCACTCACTGCAGACATTTTTTAAACTATTTCTTTCTATTATACATGATACAACAAAACGAAGTTGAGGGGGAGGGGAGATACAGAGGAAGAGAGAAAGACTGACACCTGCAGACCTGCTTCACCACTAATGAAATGGCCCCTACAAGTGTGGAGCAGGGACTCGAACCCTAGTCTTAACTATTATCTGAATTTTTCTATTAACAATAAAATAATCCCTTTAAAAACTTTACAAATTCTATACTAAAGATTAGCTACCTAATTATGTTATATATATATATATATATATATATATATATATATATATATATGTAATGTATAAATGATGTCACGCTCTAGAACATGCACATACAAACATACATAAATGTGAATTTAATAGAAATTGTTGTTGGCCAGGCGGTGGTGCACCCAGTTAAGGGTACATATTACCATATGCAAAGACATTACAGGAAAGATTATTATTATTCACAAAAAGTTCATTTCAACTCATATCTCTCTCATATTTGAAAATAAATGTTGTTTCAAAGAATTTTGCTTAAATTTTTTTTTTCTATTCTGCCTCTTCTTTCTCCCTCATCGCCTTGTATGGGTGTGTGTTTTTCTTTTGACCTATGATAGCATTAGTTTTGAACATATACCTACACTACCATAGACTAATTTTGTTATGTCACATATTTATTACAATCAACCAAATGTATCACACTGCTACAGTAGTATTAAAACTGTGTATTTTGAAGACTTCACTAGTGATTTTATGACTTTATGAAATCATAAATATATCAACTGGTATTACAAAGGTAGTGTCATTGAACTGTTCTCAGTCTATTTCCCCACAACTAGAATGGTGCAAAAAACAGTCAAATTTACAGAAAGCCTAGCCACTATTAAGAAATACATCCCTGTTTTAAACATTTGAATTCATTTACTGCCAGGGGGATTACCAGACCAGTAAATTTTGTTAATGTCTTCAAAGAAGCCTTTTGACCTTCTTAAATGCGAAAATGAATTTGTGATCCAAAAACTACACTTCTATGACACTTCCTACTTATTTCCTATTATAAAATGTATTGTTGTGTCTTTTTCCCTGGCAGTGAGGACAGAATTATCTTGTTTTTCATGAATCCCAGATATTTTTTGTAATATCTGGTTTATTTTATTAATTTTTTAAATTTTTAATATTTATTATTTATTTTCCATTTTGTTGCCCTTGTTTTTTTAATTGTTGTTATAGTTATTATTGTTGTTGTTATTGATATTGTTGTTGTTGTTGGGTAGGACAGAGAGAAATGGAAAGAGGAGGGAAAGACAGAGAGAGGGAGAGAAAGATAGACACTTGAAGACCTGAACCTGAGTCCTTATGCCTATCCTTGTGCTTTGTGTCACGTGGGCTTAACCACTGTGCTACTGCCCAACTCCCAGTAATATCTGGTTTAAAGCAAAAACTCTAAGCTTTGGTAAATCAGTGCCAGAACAAAATATATCTTGGGGATCTTGGAAACAGATTGAAAGAACACTTTGTATCCCAGTTTTAAGACTTAATGAAAATACATGGTGGAATACTACTTAGCTATTAAAAAACGGTGACTTCACCGTTTTCAGCCAATCTTGGATGGACCTTTAAAAAATTATGTTAAGTGAAATAAGTCAGAAACAGAAGGATGATTATGGTATGATGTCACTTTCAGGCAGAAGTTGAAAATGAGATCAGAAGAGAAAACACAAGTAGAATCTGAACTGGAATTGGTATATTGCACCAAAGTAAAAGACTGGGGTGGGTCGGGGTAGGAGAGTACAGGTCCAAAAAGGATGACAGAGGACCTAGTGGAGCTTGTTTTGTTATATGGAAAACTGGGAAATGTTTTGCATGTACATGCTATTGTATTTACTATCGAATGTACAACATTAATTCCCCAATAAAGAAATTTTAAAAAGGTAAATAAATAAATAAATGAAAAAAGAAAATAAATCATGTTCAAATAAGCTAAAAATGAGATAAGAAAAAAATTCTTCAAATATCAAAGAAAAATAAGCTTCTTATGGCAATACTGCTACTATTACTTTCATTATTTTGGGCATATACTTAATCTTTATAGATCTGGAATGCCTCATGACACCAGATTTTGGGGTCTTGATGTTTAAGCTTCATTTTTACTCAAAACATTTATACTACCCTTTGTGATGGAAAAACATACTTTCTCTAAGTTCACAGAAAAAAAAAATTCCAATGATACCAACTGAGTGCTTTCATACCTGTAATGGAAGTATATTCTTTATAATCTTGGCAGAAAACTAAATATTAAAGTCTGAAGATATCTAGCCCCACAGAGTATACATAGCATATGCAGGGTCCTGGGTTTGAGCCTTGGTAATCCATGGAAGTAGTAGGCACATACCAGGCCAGCTGTAACTGTTCTAATGGTAGACAGGTGTGTGTTTCCTCTGTTCTCCCTCTCTCTAAATGAAAAGTAAAAATATTGGGCCTCAATACCTCTTAGAGATATCACACTTCCTTGAGTTCCTGGGTTTATAATCCAGTCGCACATAAAAAAAATAATAAAACCAAATATTTTCAGTAACATTCACAAAGTACATTGGGGAAAAGTGTCTTTCCCTTTCAACTATTTTACAAAGTACCTGGTGAGCTTTGATTTTATTCTCAATACTATTAATGAACTAGGGAACTAAAGGAAACATTCCAAATGCACCTTTGCCTGGATTTTACTTGAGCACTCTTACTCAGAAGTAATCAGCATTTGCTTCTGGGTCTCATTCTCATAGCATCTGAATGATATAATCTGAAAGAGTGACCTATTCTCAACACAATTGCCATATCTTTCAATTTGTAAACAGAATTTATTGATTCAACAAAAGCACATTGAATGTTTTCTGTGTACAAGCCACTCTGCTAAGCCTTAGAGTTAGCAGGAAAAAAAAAAAAAGGCAAAGTCAAGTTCTCTGTCACAGAGAAAGACGTATAAATATGTAATTGCAATACAATGTGATAAATGTCATGAAGAAGGCTTTTGTATTTTTTACGAGGCAGCAGTGTTTTGAAGGAAGGTAAGATATATTTACAAGGCGATTTTTAGCTTTCTACCTCCATAAGTATTTCTGAAGTGATACAGTATTATTTGTATGTGCAAATGTAATTTTCTTTTTGGGGGGTAAAGGGCCCTGCTATGTTATGTCAAAAATTTTTATATGCTGTTTACCCTTATTAGTGAAGAAAACCCTGTTTATTTGCAGAATTTTTAACTGATCTCTCCAATACTTTTGGTTCAGAAATTTGAGTTCCACTGTGGAAGTCTCAGTCAGAATGAGTTTTCACCCTTTTCAACTCCCTCCTTGCCTTCAGGGAGGAGTGCTGAGAGTAACGCATATAGCCACTCAGCTGTCTTCTTTTGATTAAGGTTGCTCTGGTCCATACGAGGATACTTTGAGCTCCGTTATTTATTCCATTTCATTCTGTTTTTGTAGGCTGCAGTTGACCTATAAAATAACAGGGTTTGGTGGAGAGATCAGGGCCTGGAATAGAATGGCAAATGATCTAGTGGAAGTTGTACTGTGGTGTGGAAAAAATGAGAAACGTCATGCATGTGCAAACTATTGTATTTACTGTCAACTATAAAATATTAATCTCCCAATAAAGAAATAAAAAATATAAAAATAACCCCACCCAAATATAAATAAAATAATAGGGTTTACCTTTGAGCAGTCTTTGTTGAATTCTCTCTTATGTGTGTATTTCCTGGTCTCTTAATCTTAGCTGTGTATCTACACTTTCTTTTTCTGCTATATTTTTTATACATATGACTTGTTTGGATGTTTATCATGATTTATTTCTTTAATTTTGAAATATAATTCATATAAAAGCTAGATTTTTAAATTATTATGTTTATTTATTGGATAGAGATAGCTGGAAACCAAGAGTGAAGGGGTGATAGAGAAGGAGAGAAACAGAGAGACACCTGCAACACTACTTCACCACCAATGAAGCTTTTCCACTGCAGGTGGGGACCAAGGGCTTGAACCCAGGTCTTTTTGCTTTGTAACATGTGAGCTCAACCAGGTGCACCTGCAGCCTTTACAATTTGAGTGAAATGGAACCAATAACAGAGCTCAAAGTAGCCTCTTACGGACCAGAGCAACCTTATATATATTGCAAAATGATCATCACAATGGTTCGTTTTTAATTTGTAACATTTGAAAGGTGTGTGGTGTATACTTTATTTTTTGCTACCATCAGTTAAGTATAGATATTGATTTCTGGATATAAGTTTAATAATAGTGAACACTGTAATTACAGCTGCCTTAAAATTTATGACTAACCATATATATGGAGAAACTTTGTTCACTGATACTGATATTGTGAGACTAGATGAGGTAATATATACTCTGCGCTGCACATGTGGATATTCTTACAATAAGAATTTAGCAAAGGTCACATATTATTATAGTACTGCTACAGTGATGTCATGATGGTATAACCTCTTGATGGTATAACCTCATTGATTACTAGGACTAAGTGTTTTAAGGACTTCCCTGGTAATGGTAGTTTTCTTTTTCTTTTTTTTAAATATTTATTCTCTTTTGTTGTCCTTGTTGTTTTATTGTTGTAGTTACTATTGATGTCATTGTTGTTGGATAATACCGAGAGAAATGGAGAGAGGAGGGGAAGACAGAGGGGGAGAGAAAGATAGACACCTGCAGATCTGCTTCACTGCCTGTGAAGCGACTCCCCTGCAGGTGGGGTGCCAGGGGCTGGAACCGGGATCCTTATGCTGGTCCTTGAGCTTTGCGTCACATGCGCTTAACCCGCTGCGCTACCTCCCAGCTCCCCCTTTTTTTTTGTTTTTATGGAAGGCGACAAACAAAAATAGTTATGGTGTAGGGGAGTGAAAGAGTTACAGTGCACAAGGACCCAGGTTCTAGCCCCTGGTTCCCACCTGCAGGTGGAAAGCTTCACAAGTGGTGAAGCAGGGCTGCAGGTGTCTCTCTCCCACTCTCCCTATCACCCCTTCCCACTCAATTTCTGGCTGTCTCTATCCAGTATATAAATAAATATAATAAAACATTGAAAAAAAGCATTACAGCACCACTCTGCTTCTGGTAAACTTTCTCCCTGTAAGCACTCAATGATCCCAGGTCCTCATGCAAGGTAATTAGTGTTGTAATAGGTGAGGAGCCTGTCTCTGATGTTTTTTAAAATTTTTTTTCTAGGTTTATACTGATCTATGATCTGGAAACCACCACCCCCTTACTAGTTTCATGCTCATTCACTAATTACAATACATATCTAGTGATAGTTTAACTATTTATGTATTTAAGGTAAAAAGCACTCTAACACAAATGTGAAAATATTTTCTAGCTATGTGAATATTTCACTTGAAAATACACCACCAAAATAGTAGTTAGGATATTACTTTTATCCTGATATATTGCTTGATTCATTTCAAACAAGGACACATTTCACATACCTATTTCCATTTGGCTTACAAATAACAGCCCACTGTGTGCTGACATTCCTCTGCACTGTTCATGCATTAATAAATATAAACTCCTTAGCAGAACAGTCACTATCCAGGGGCTAGGAAAAAAAAAGACCCCCAGAGATTGAGATACACATATTTAAATGAAGATAGTCACTATAAATTAACAAAATGATTGAATAAAATGAGTTGCTGTTAAGTGCTATAACAGAAACTTCATTAGTGAGATAAGTTATCAAAAGGGTATATAATTGCCTATCATAAAGTGTTCTTTTTCAACAGGAATATTTTTAACTTTGCCCAACCAAATTTTAAATTTTATTTAATGTTGGTAGACTAAACTGCATTCTTATTTTACTGGAAAGAATTGTTAGACTTTAGCACAGTGCAGACTGTAGTAAAAAAAAAAGTCGGCTTACATTTTACACCCATTTAAACTTCTAAGTATTAACACAAGCATTATATAATCAGACTATTAATCTTAAATGGTACAATTAGTTTGTGCCTAGGAAAGAACTTGATTTCTAGATAATGATACTGTTTAATGTTTAATAAAGTTTTACATCTTGCTAGTATTCTTTTAATTCTGTTAAGAGAGGATTTAATAGTAAATGTCTTGAAATTCTAGTTATGTGTTTTGCAGTCAAACTCTATAAATGCCAGTTGAAAATACATTTACTTTTTATGAAAATTAATTCAAACTAATTAAGTTTTTGATGTACTTAAATATAAAAATGAATGTGCCATAGCAGGGAGTGGGAATCTTTTGTCTGCCAAGGGCAATCTGGATATTTATATTATCTGTATGCTATATAAAAATTACCAGCTTAAAAACTAGCACTTAATGTTGCTGTCAAAAAAATTCCTAGATTTATCAAGTTTTGAGTCTTGGCTGTGGTAGCTTTGGCAGGGCCAAACCAAATGATTCCTCAGGTCACCCTGGCCCTTCATAAAAGAGTTTCCCCATGCTGTCCTATAGCATTAGCTGTCAGCATTATAAAATGCTTACCTTATTGGTTGGGTGTTATGGAGTCCTTGGGGTATAACCCCAGGAGAAGAATTACTGGGTCATATGGAAGGTCGATGTCTAGCTTTGTGAAAGTTCTCCAGACAGCTCTCCACAGAGGCTGTACCAATTTACATTCCCACCAGCAGTGCAAAAGGGTTCCTCTGTCCCCACAGCCTCTCCAACATTTGCTGCTGCTATCCTTTTTGATGTGTGCCATTCTCACAGAGGTGAGGTGGTATCTCAATGTTGTCTTTATTTGCATTTCTCTGACAATCAGTGACCTGGAGCAATTTTTCATATGTTTGTTAGCCTTTTGGATCTCCTCTGGAGTGAATGTTCTATTCATATCCTCTGCCCATTTATGGATGGGGTCATTTGCTTTTTTGGTGCTAAGTTTGCTGAGCTCTTTGTATATTTTGGTGATTAGTTTCTTGTCTGATGTATGGCATGTAAAGATCTTCTCCCATTCTGTGAGGGGTCTCTTTGTGTGATAGTTTCTTTGGCTGTGCACAAGCTTTTCAATTTGCAGCACAATTCATAATAGCTAAAACTTGGAAACAGCTCAGGTCCCCAACAACAGATGAGTGGTTGAGAAAGCTGTGGTATATATACACAATGGAATACTATGCAGTTACTAAGAACAATGAACTCAACTTCTCTGACCCATCTTGGTCAGAGCTAGAAGGAATTATGTTGAGTGAGCTAAGTCAGAAAGAGAAAGATGAGTATGGGATGATCCCACTCATCAACAGAAGCTGAGAAAGAAGATCAGAAAGGGAAACTAAAGGCAGGATCAGACTAAATTGAAAATAGGGCACCAAACTAAAAACCCTGTGGTGAGTGGGAGGGTGGACATTTGGCTTCCTGGGCCTGCGGGGGAGTGGGGGTGGGGGTGGGGGTGGGTGGGTGAGATGGGACACAATCTTTTAGTGATGGCAATGGTGTTTATGTACACACCTATTAAATTGTAGTAATATAAATCACTATTTAATTAATATGAGGGGGGAAAATTGATTGTATGTCTAACAAAAGGACTTTTCAAAGCTAACTCAATTACCAAATAATGTGATGATAACAGTAACTATCTATTGTCTTCTCGAACACTAAGACAGCAGGAATCTCACATTTCCACTATTGAGCCTAAACTTCCCCCAGTCCTGGGACCCTAGGGTAGGGCCCACTTTCCTGTATGCTTCTCCCAATTCTTATCAAATAATATTGCATCCGCTTAGTGCAACCTAATCAACGCAATGAGTGCCACCCCAGCATGCTTCACTTCAGACTGTGACCAGAGACTTCAGGTGAGGAATGACAACCCTTCGACTTCATTACTCGGGTGAGACCTTTCCTTTCATAGTATTCTCTAATTCCATACCAGGTGGTTCATTTCCTAACAAAGTCCCAAAACCTAGATATAAGCCAGGCTCCAGGAGATAGAGCATATGTTCACACGTATCCATAAACTAGGGCAAATATATACCTGAAAGCAGTAGTACACTAGAGTTTGCAGTGAGTACCCCCCTAACACTTCCTCTCCACTGTTCCAACCTTTGGGTCCATGATTCTTCAACAATTTGTTTGGCTTTGTATGTTAACTCTCTTTTCAGCCACCAGGTTCCAGATGCCATCAGGATGCCAGCCAGGCTTCCCTGGACTGAAGACCCCACCAATGTGTCCTGGAGCTCTGCTTCCTCAGAGACTCACCCTACTAGGGAAAGAGAGGCAGACTGGGTGTATGGGTCGACCAGTCAACGCCCATGTTCAGCGGGGAAGCAATTACAGAAGCCAGACCTCCCACCTTCTGCAACCCACAAGGACCCTGTGTCCATGCTCCCAGAGGGATAGAGAATGGGAAAGCTATTGGGGAGGGGATGGGATATGGAGATTGGGTGGCGGGAATTGTGTGGAATTGTAACCCCTCCAATCCTATGATTTTTTTTTTTTTTTTGACTTCTTCTCTTCCAATCTGTATTCCTTTAATTCCTTGCTCCTGCCTGATTGCTATGGCAAGAACTTCCAACATTATGTTGAATAGTAATGGTGATAGTGGGCAGCCCTGTCTAGTACCTGATCTGAGGGGAAATGCTTCTAATTTTTCACCATTGAGTATGATGTTGGCTGTAGGTTTGCTATATATAGACTCCACTATCTTCAGGAATTTTCCCTCTATTCCTATTTTTTGTAGTGTTTTGATCATAAAGGGATGTTGTATTTTGTCAAAGGCTTTCTCTGCATCTATTGATATGACCATGTGGTTTTTGGTCTTGCTTTTGTTGATGTGGTGGATCACATTGATTGATTTACGTATATTAAACCAACCTTGCATGCCTGGGATAAACCCCACTTGGTCATGATGAACAATTTTTTTGATATACTGCTGTATCCGGTTGGCTAGAATTTTGTTCAATATTTTCGCATCTATGTTCATCAGAGATATTGGTCTGTAGTTTTCTTTTTTGGTTGTGTCCCTGTCTGCTTTTGGTATCAGGGTGATGTTGGCTTCATAGAAGCTGGCAGGGAGTATTCCAGTGTCTTCAATCTTCTGGAAGACTTTTAAAAGTAGAGGTATTAGTTCTTCTTTGAAAGTTTTGTAGAATTCATTTGTAAAACCATCTGGTCCAGGACTTTTATTTTTGGGAAGATTTTTGATAACTGTTTCAATTTCATTAGCTGTGATGGGCCTGTTCATGTTATCCACTTCCTCTTTACTTAGTTTTGGAAGTTGGTAGGTATCTAGGAAATCATTCATTTCTTCCAGGTTCTCTAACTTGGTGGCATATAGTTGTTCATAGAAGCCTCGCATGATATGTTGAATTTCTGCAGTGTCTGTTGTGATATCTCCTCTTTCATTTACTATCCGATTTATTTGGGTCTTCTCCCTTTTTTGTTTTGTGAGTCTGGCTAAAGGTTTGTCGATTTTGTTTACTCTTTCGAAGAACCAACATTTACTTTCATTGATCTTTTGTATGGTTTTCCTATTCTCAATGTTATTTATTTCTGCCCTAACTTTAGTAATTTCTGTCCTTCTGGTTGCTTTAGGGTTCCTTTGTTGTTCTTCTTCTAGGTCTTTAAGATGTGCAATCAGGCTGTTTATTTGTGCCTTTTCTTGTTTCCTAATGTGTGCTTGTATAGCTATGAACTTCCCTCTTAGGACTGCTTTAGCTGTGTCCCAAATATTTTGATAGCTTGTGTCTTCATTTTCATTGAACTCTCGAAACATTTTGATTTCTTCCTTGATTTCCTCTTTGACCCAGAAGTTGTTAAGAAGTGTACTGTTGAGCTTCCACATTTTGGTACTGTTACTAATCTTTTGTTGATTGTTAAGTGTTAGTTTAATTCCACTGTGGTCTGAGAAGATGCTTGGGATGATTTCAGTGCTCTTGAATAGGCTGATGCTGTCTTTGTGGCCTAACATATGGTCTATCCTTGAGAATGATCCATGTGGATTTGAGTAAAATGTGTATTCCAGTTTCTTGGGATGAATGACTCTGAAAATGTCCAATAGTTCTAGTTTATCTATCTCTTCATTTAGCTCCCTTATGTCTTTACTGATTTTCTTCCTGGATGATCTGTCAAGTTGAGAAAGTGGGGTGTTGAAGTCCCCTACTATGATTGTGTTACTGTTAATATATTGCTGTAGCTCTTTCAGTAGAAGTTTGATGTATTTAGATGGCTTCTCATTGGGTGCATAGATATTAATAATTGTTAAGTCCTCTTGATTGACTGATCCTCTGAGCATTAAGTAGTGGTTATTAGAGAACTGAAAGCTGAAATTGCTGATCTAAGAAGGCAACTAGCTGAACAAGCTAAAACAGTATCAGAGCAGGGCAACAAAATTGATGAACTCCAGAAAGCAGTAGAGGGCAGAGAGAATAGAATCAATGAGGCTGAAGACAGAATGAGCAAGATTGAGGATGAATTAGAGACAACTAAAAAAGAAGTAAGAGATCTCAAAAAGAGATTAAGAGATGCTGAAAACAACAACAGAGTCCTATGGGATGACTTCAAAAGAAACAATATACGCATTATTGGCTTACCAGAGGAAGAAAGAGAAGGGGAGGAAGAAAGCGTTCTCCAGGCCATAATAGCTGAAAATTTCTCTAGTCTAGACAACACCAAAGACATAAAGATTCAAGAAGCCCAGAGGGTCCCAAACAGAATTAACCCAGACCTAAAGACACCAAGACATGTCATACTTAGATTGGAAAGGAATAAGGATAAAGAAAGGATCCTCAAGGCTGCAAGAGAAAAACAAAGAGTCACCTACAAAGGAAAACCCATAAGATTAGCAGCAGACTTCTCCATACAAACACTACAGGCCAGAAGAGAATGGCAAGATATCTATCGAGTGCTCAATGAGAAAGGCTTTCAGCCAAGAATACTATATCCTGCTAGATTGTCATTCAGACTAGATGGAAGCATCAAAACCTTCTCAGACAAGCAACAGTTGAAGGAAGCAACCATCACCAAGCCTGCCTTGAAAGAAGTTCTGAAAGGTTTCCTATAAACAACCAGACCACCACAAATAGAACATATATCAAAACACTCTAAAACTCTACAAGAATGGCGTTAAAATATCTTCAATCTTTGATATCAATAAATGTGAATGGCCTGAATTCACCTATTAAAAGACACAGAGTAGGAAGATGGATCAGAAAACACAACCCAACAATATGTTGTCTACAGGAAACTCACCTAACGCAACAAGACAAACACAGACATAAAGTGAAAGGATAGAAAACTATCAATCCTATGATTTTTTTAATGTCTCCTTTCTTAAATAAATAAATAAATTTTTAAAAAAGAATGCTTACCTTAATCTTATCACATGTTAGCAGCACAGTTTAAAACAGCATTTGGGGGTGTGTGTGGCATGGCGGATTGAGCACACATGGTGCAAAACACAAGGGCTGGTGCAAGAACTGGCTTAAGGATCCTGGTTCAAGACCCGGGTTCCTCATTAGCAGGGGGATCATTTCACAAGCAAGGAAGTAGGTCTGCAGGTGTCTATCTTTCTTTCCTCCTCTCTGTCTTCCGGTCCTCTATCAATTTCTCTCTGTCTTATACAGCAACAACAACTACAACAAGGGCAACAAAATGGAAAAAATGACCTCCAAGAGCAGTAGGATTTGTAGTGCAGGCACCAAACCCCAGTGATAACTCTGGAGGTCAAAAAAGATAAAAAAAACCCAAACAGTATTTTTACTTGCCTGTTTCTTATCTACTTTGTTTACTTAATAGGCACTAGACAAGAAATTTCATTAGAATTTCATATAAAAGAGTGTTGGGGAGACAGCATAATGGTTATGCAAATAACTTAACATGCCTTATGATCTGAGATCTCAGGCTCAATCCCCAGCACTACAAAAAGCCAGAGTGCTCTAAGAAAAACAATCTCCCCCAGAATTTTAAGTAAACAATATTTATCCTAATAAACATACTTAGCACCTACATTTCCATGGCTAAATTCCATTGCCTATTAAAAGAAACCAGAGACATGAAGAAATGATAGACTTTAGTGCTAGAATAGAAATATTAATTTGGCCGGAAACTAACAAAGTCTATGTACATAGAAAAATAATACCAATGTGTCATGGAGCTCCAATTCCCCAGAGACCCATCCTACTAAGGAAAGAGAGAGGCAGACTGGGAGTATGGACCGACCAGTCAACGCCCATGTTCAGCGGGGAAGCAATTACAGAAGCCAGACCTTCCACCTTCTGCAACCCACAATGACCTTGGGTCCATATTCCCAGAGGGATAAAGAATAGGAAAGCTATCAGGGGAAGGATGGGATATAGAGATCTGGTGGTGGGAATTGTGTGGAGTTGTACCCCTCCTATCCTATGGTTTTGTTAATGTCTCCTTTTTAAAATAAATAAATACATTGATTAATTAATTAATTAAAAAAGAAAAAGAAAAAATATGGGAAGCAACTTGAAAAATATGGAGAGGTGAGCTAACACTAGTAATATAAATATAGATAATATAGAAAAGTAGCAGTGTTTTGCAGAATGCTAAATCATAGGGAAAAAATAGTGAAGACAAAAAAATGAGCATTTAGAATCTATTATATAAAAATTTAATTTGTGCTGAAGTATTAATAGCTGCCAAATTTGAGGAAGGATCTGATTTCTGTTGAGGAGCAAAAATGTTACGCCACATCTCCCCAGGACAGAAAACCATGGGACCTTATTAGCGCTATCACTTAACCTTATGACTAGTTGGTCACAACCCCTGGCCATCTCCCTGAAGGAGAATTTATTGAGAAAACCTCTATAACAGAGCATCGCTTTCTTCTGCAATAACTGCCTAGCCCAGATCTTGGTAGACATCTAGGAATGGAACTGGGGCCCAGCACTACACATGCTGGTCTTCTGTTTCTGTTTCTTCTTGGAAGTGGAATAACTCACAGCTCTTTATTACTCATTTTTATTTATTTTTGGGGAGATAGAAAAGAGGAGGAGAGAGAGATAGAGAGAGAGAGAGAGAGAGAGAGAGAGAGAGAGAGGAGAGTTTGACCTTCAGTATCACTTTACCAGTAGTGAAGTTTTACACTTGCATCTGGGTATACGGGACTTGAACTCAGGTCCTTGTGCATACTATAATGGGTGTCTTAAAGCAAGTATGCCACCACCTGGCTCCTACTCCTCTTTTCTTCTTCTGAGAAAGTGCCTGAGATCACATGACGCATTATTCAAATATTCTGGATCATCCTAGGTGTAAAGGAGGTACGTGTATATACACGATACTTAAATTTCTTTATATTCATTTTAATAATCTGCTTCACGTATTCTTGATTTTTGTTTTCTTATTCTTCTTATCATGAAGACCCAAAAGGAAATAGAATGAATTATTTTTTTAAGTTTTTTTTTAAATTTTCCCCCTTTTTAAAATATTTATTTATTCCCTTTTGTTGTCCTTGTTGTAGTTATTATTGTTGTTGTTGTTGATGTCGTTGTTGTTGGATAGGACAGAGAGAAATGGAGAGAGGAGGGGAAGACAGAGGGGGAGAGAAAGACGGACACCAGCAGACCTGCTTCACCGCTTGTGAAGTGACTCTCCTGTAGGTGGGGAAGCAGGGGTTGAACCAGGATCCTTCCTCAGGTCCTTGTGCTTTGCGCCACTTGCGCTGCTTAACCTGTGGTTTATTTTCAATCACACAATTTGCAAATGAATAGCACAGTGACCAGGAAGTTGGTTTCATTAGCAGAATGCTCAGTATTCATACATGAGATCCTAGGAAGTATAGTCCACTCTCCCCTTCACTCTCATCCTCTTTCTCTCTCTCTCCATATATATAACAGCATATGTATTTTTTTTAATTATCACATCATATTTTTTTTCTATCAAGGCTAACTCATTTATAGGTAGAAAACATGTTTCCTATATAAATTCCAAGAGTATATGATATAAATCAGGCATGAAATGTAAATATTTTTTTATAGATCGATTACTACATCTAACAACTAAATAGTAAATGAATAACAGATGCATAAAATGAAACAGATTTTGCAACATAGCAGGAAACTATATGGATAATAATGAACAAGGAATTAAGTTAAATTTAGCTTTGCTAATGGAATTGTGCCTTCAATTTTAAGGTTTGTAGTTTATAAAAAGAATCACATGGTATTAAGCAGTTGTAAATAGTTTCTAGATAGTTGTCAAGATAAGGCTAATGCAATCAATAAGTTGTTTCCTTAAATAGAATCTCTCTGTAATAAATTTGATTTTTCCATACTAACCCATTTTCTACGAGTTAGTTCAAAATTGCTAGAAATGATATTCAGATGGTCACTTGACATTAAAAGCTAAGTTATTTTCTTCTTTATTTATTTCTTTTCTTATTAAAAATCTTGGCTTTGTGTATGTGTAATTTAATCACATTCAGATAGAGAAAGGGAGATACATCATTAGATCAGAGCTTCCTATGGTACCCTTGCACCTCCCATGTGAGGCTAGGGTTCGATCCTGAGCCATGAATATGGTGACACACATCTCCTACCTGGTTATTTATTTTTTGTTTTATCCTGAAAGTCAAAATCCTCTTATTATCCTTTTATTTATTATTATCATTATTATTTAGTTTTGATAGAGATAGGAGAAATTGGAGGAGAGGTAGAAAGAAAGACACCTACTGCACTGCTTTACCACGTATGAGGCTACCTCCCACTTCCAATGAGTATCTGGATCTTGAACCTGGATCCTTGCTCATAGTTGCAAGTGTGCTGATACCAGGTGTTCTACTACTTGGTGGCCAAAGTCAAGATCTTAATATTTGTCTGGTATCCTGCTTCTCTTTGCCAGCATCACCTTGTTCCCCTTTGCCTCTAAACGTGAGATCTCAAAATTGACACAGTCCTTTCTTTAATTTCCGTACTCTAGTTGTTTTATTATTCATTCTTATGACACATGACTTCAGCTCCACCTCCACTCAGATGACTTAGAGTTTCACCACTATTCCAATAATCTTTTTCTGCAGTTCAGTCTTAATAGCTTGAGTGGGTTATACAACTCTTCTTGGATTTTCAAAGGAGGGTTTTATCTTTAATTCCTTCCCAAACCAGAATTTCTTCTTTATAAAATATTTTTATTATTGACTTTAGGGTTAGGGTTAGGGGTCCATGACTTTAGTAATTTTTATTTGAGCTTGATATTTAAGATAGAAGTGGACTAAAAATGTTGTCTGGGAGGGAAGATGGTGTCAGAAATAAGAATAGGGTGAGAAAGCTGTATTAGGGCAGAAAGTAACTCCCAAGCATGAGGAAAGTATATAAATACCATTGACTACCACATCAATTTTTTAAAAGATATTTTTAAAAAATATTTATTTATTCCCTTTTGTTGCCCTTATTGTTTTATTGTTGTAGTTATTATTGTTGTTGTTATTGATGCCATCGTTATTGGATAGGACAGAGAGAAATGGAGAGAGGAGGGGAAGACAGAGAGGGGAAAGATAGATACCTGCAGACCTGCTTCACCACCTGTGTTGCGACTTCCCTGCAGGTGGAGTAAAGGTATGTTTAATGCTATTAATATCAGTGAACAACTTAGGGTTGTAGTGGTAGGAAAATAAACATTGGGGAAAACATCTAGAAATAGAAATAGTTTTGATTGCTTCAGATCAGAATTAAAGTATACTATTTTTCTGAAGCTTTGTAATTATAAACACTGTTTAAAGATAAAATGACCTTCAAATTTGGCTTACTAGTTCTTCTAAGGTGGTTATGATGATAATGAGGCATACCACCATTTATGAGGAATCTAGGCAGTATAGCTTACTCAACTGGCAAATTACTTGTAAAATATATGAAATGTTTATAGCACTACTTAGAATATTATATTAAAATCTTTCTGGGGTCACATTAAAAATGATTGAGTGGTTTTAAAAATCTATTGGCCTTGTAGTTTGTTGTGGGAAAGAGAATTCAGGTAAGCAATTTAGTATTTGTAGTGATATTTTGTGTCAAATTGACAAGACTCTAGAGGAAAATGTTGCATATCACCAATGACAAAATAATGTAATTGCTATATTTCCACAGTACATATCATACGTAGCTCCAAAATAATTTTATGGGAGTTGAAATCTGTATTAATTCTACCCTAATGAATACCATGAAGATGAGAATGAAAAGAGGAATAACAGGAGGAAGGGTTCTTTTTATAATTTCTACTTCACTAGAAGAGCTAGAATTGAGGAGGAATAGAAACCAGGGGAAGATAGGAAATGAGTAGAAACTAAACAGGTGATAGAGACTCAAAAATAATAGTGGATTTGAGAGAAGAGAACCAGTCTAAGGATTAGATACTCAACAAGGAACTCTCTGCTAGGAGATCTCTTTGCTCAGATTAAAAAACATGAAGCCAATGGTTTGTGACATGGCAACTGTTCACTGGAAAACCAAAATGAGTCAGTTAGCTTATTTCCCATACAGCCAAAAATCATCAGCTCATAAAAAAACTTTAAGTCATTACTGACCTTGATTAGAATGGAAGCCAAAGCCAAAGAAAGTGGAGTAGGATTTCAGCTTTCCAATTTCCTATTCCAGTCATCTATGTAGACCCAGATAATGGGTAAAGTTCTGCTTACCTACTGACTACAGGATATAAAATTATAGTTTTTTTAAAGACATGTAATAATACAAAAATAAATAAGAAAAAATGAACACATATACCTGCAAATAATGAAGTTGCACAGATGGCACAAGGCAACTTTTCTACAGGTCTTGGGCCAGACTGTATTACTCTCTGTTTCATATAATGACCCTGTGCAGTAACTGTGGACCGTCATCCAGCACAGATGGAAGAGAGAGTTAGAGGGCTATTGAACATGTGAATTTTCCCAGTGTGTCACAATTACAGAAACATCTGTGCTAAATATTTTCAAGCTGATTCACTATAAAAATTGGCAATGTTCAATAGCACTCAATGTCTTCCCTTTCTCTGGTGGGAAAGTAATCTAATGATTGCATTTGGGACTACAGCATAAGGCTTGTACCTATGTTGATTGCTTGCTGTTTAAGAGTCCTCATTTGCATTATGCTGTTTGTAATGTTCTTTCTTTATTCCTCCTCCTTCCGTTTTTGCTTGCAAATGTAAACTGAAAGGGAAATCAAATCATTTACTGAACTTGTCATTGAAATGTTTCCCAGGGCTCAGTTAATGGAATGACCTGGGCAGGGGCAAGGAAAAGGAGAGCAATAAGGTCTCTTGATGGTAATTGTAGACTGTGTTGCCTTTTGTTTCTGATTATATCGAAATGGATGATTGGCTGCATCAGCATTTTCTTACAAACATGCTACTCCATTCTAGAAATTTAAAGAGGAAAGCCATAATCACAGAAATTTTTATTAATATGACTTGTATCTTCAAGAAGCTTGTGATTTGGGGCAATACTTTATACATTTTAATATGAATATGAGTTGCCTGGAATTCTTACAGAGTGAAGATTCTGATTCAGTTAAACTGAAAACACTACTCTTGACAATGCAAGTTAAAACAGTAGATGTTTCATTTACTCTTTTTACTGGCCAGAAATTTCAGGTGTTCCTAGTTAATAATACCTTAAGCTAAAATAGAAACACACACAGAGAGAGAGAGAGAGAGAGAGAGAGAGAGAGAGAGAGAGAGATTTCTATATGGTGATAATATTCTCTTTTCTTTTTCTTTTCTCTTTTCCTCCCCTCTTCCTTTCTTTTCTTTCATTTCTTTTTCTTTTCTCTTCCTTTATATTATTACCACAAGGCTTATTATTGGAGTTCAGTGTCGGCCTACAAAGCTACTCTTCACGGTGGCTATTTGTTACTTTTTATTTTCTTTCTATTTGACAAGACAAAGAGAAATTGAGAGAGGAGGGGAGATAAGGACAGAGAACTATAGTTGCAGACTTGTTTTCCTGGATGTAAAGCATCCCTCCTTCAAGTGGAGAGCCTTTTCTTTGTTTGATTTAATTATTTTACTCATGGGGCTGGGCCATAGCATAGCAGGATAAGCACACATGCAAGGATCGCGGTTCGAGCCCTGGCTCTTCAACTGCATGGGGGTGGCTTCACAAGCCTTGAAGAGGGTCTGCAGGTATCTGTCTTTCTCTCCTCCTCTCTGTCTTCCCCTCCTCTCTCCATTTCTCTCTGTCCTAACAACAGCGACAGCAATAACAACAACAATGATAAACAACAAGAGGAGAGGAACAAAAGGAAAAAAAATAGCCTCCAGGAGCAGTGGATTTGTAGTGCAGGCACTGAGCCCCAGCAATAACCCTGGAGTCAATAAATAAATAAATAAAATTATTTATTTATTTGATAGGGACAGAGATAAATTGGGAAGGAAGTGGGAGAGAGGGGAGAGAGCAGCACTGCAACACTGCTTCACTGCTCCTGAAGGTTTCCCCTTAAACATGTGGCTGGGAAGGTGGGGTCTTGGAATCCAGGTCCTTGTGCATTGCCACATGTGTGTCCTACTGGGTGAGACATTGCCCAGCTTTGGTATTCATTTCCAACATGCTACAACTGTGCACGTACTCATCAAATACCATTTATTTTCATTTTTTATATTTATTTCTTTATTCCCTTTTGTTGTTCTTGTTGTTTTCTTGTTGTTATTATTGATGTTGTTGTTGGATAGGACAGAGAGAAATGGAGACAGGAGGGGAATATAGAGAGGGGGAGAGAAAGATAGGTACCTGCAAACCTGCTTCACAGCCTGTGAAGAGACTACCCTACAGGTCGGGAGCCGGGGGATGAAACCGGGATCCTTACACAGTCCTTACGCTTTGCTCCACCTGTGCTTAACCCACTGAGACACTGCCCAACTCCACCAAATACCATTTCAAAGCATATATTGTGTAGTTACTAGAGTTAGTTTTGTTTTATAAAACACAGTCACTTCCAGAAGACATTGCATATACGAAAATTATTGCACTGAATCAGGGGAGGCCAATAAAAAGAAGTAGTATGGAAAAGAATAGAATATAAATTTGAGAGTCAGATAGAATTGATTTTTTTAAATTTTTTATCATTTATTTTCCTTTTTGTTGCTCTTGTTTTATTTGTGGTGTAGTTTTTATTGTTGTTGTTGTTGCTATTGGATAGGACAGAGAGAAATAGAGAGAGGAGGGGAAGACCGAAAGGGAGAGAGAAAGGCAGACACCTGCAGACCTGTTTCACCTCAGGAAGCCACTGCCCTGCAGTTGGGGAGCCAGGGCTGGAACCCGGATCCTCACGCTGGTCCTTGCGTTTCAAGCCACATGCGCTTAACCCACTGCGCTACTGCCAACCCCCTGGAATTTATTCTTCATGTACATAATATATGACTCTTTGTTCATTATTTAAGTATCCAGTACTAAAATATTATATCAATAAAATTAACATAATACTTTTACTGTTATAGCTACTGTCTTAAAATGCATATAGTACTCACCATATTATTATTGGGAGCTAAAACGTAGCATTATTACATATATTCGCTATATAAAAACAATACAAAAATATCAATAGTACAAATTAGCTAGTTGCTATAAAAATAAGTAAGATTAAAAGATTACTTCATCTTCAAGAAGGTTATGATTTAATAGAAGAGATAAAAAATACAGATGACTACTAAATTGTTATGTAGGGTGGTATAATGGGACAAACTCTAAAAGATAATTACTGGGGCCAGACAGTAGTGCAGTAGGTTAAGCACGTATTGCACAAAGCGTAAGGACCTGCACAAGGATCTGGGTTAGAGCTCCCAACTCCCCACCTGCAGGGGAGGCACTTCACAAGCAGTGAAGCAGGTTTATCTTTCTCTCCCCCTCTCAGTCTTCCCCTCTTCTCTCAATTTCTCTCTGTCCTATCCAAAAACAATTATAATAACAATAACTTTTTTTTAAAAAAATGCAACAACCAGGGCAACAAAAATGAGAATAATGGCCTCCAGGAGCAAAGCATTCGTGGTCCAAGCACCAAGTTCCATCAATAACCTGGAGGCAAAATAATAATAATAATTACTTTATCATTTTATTCATGAGTTAATGGTTTACAGTACAGTTGTTGACACACAGGTACAATACCTTTTTTTAAAATTTTTATTTGTGAAACGGAAACACTGACAATATCATAGGATAAGAAGGGTACAATTCCTGCCATCAGAACTCCATATCCTATCCCCTCCCCTGATAGCTTTCCTATTCTTTAACCCTCTGGGAGTATGGACCCAATGTCCAATATCTTATCACAACATAATATTTGTCTACAAATACTCGCTCCTCCAACTTAGGTCCTTTGCAACCATCATACATCAGGACCCAAAATCCAGTCCCTGTCCTTCTTCTTTGTTTTGGTGTAATACATCCACATTTCACTTTGTATTGGTCCTTTCTGTTCTTGTTTCTTAAGTACCATCTATGAGTGAGATCATCCTGCGTATATCATTCTCTTTGTGGCTTATCTTACTTAACATGAATCCTTCAAGCTGTATCCAAGATGAGACAAAGAGGATAGTTTCATCATTCTTAACAACAGTATTCGATTATATATATACATATATATATATGTATATATATGTATATATATAATTTCTTAGTCAGCTTTCTTAGTCACTCATCTGCTTTTGAACACCTGGGTTGCTTCCAAGATTGGGATATTAAATATTGTGTTTCTATGAATGTAGGTGTACATAGATATATTTGGATGTATTCATTTGTATCCTTTACATATATTTCCAGGAGAAGAACTGCTGGTTCATAGAGTAGGATCATTTCTAGCATTCTGAGTATGAGATAACTTTTAAGAAAGTACTATGGAAATAAACTGACTTTGGAATATAAGATGAAGTGTCTCTTGTGTCTTCAAATTGAAGTAGGGGATTTATGAGGCCAGCCCCAGATCTCCAAAATGGAGACCTCATATCTCATCTGCTATATTCTTTCTTTTTGTTTCCTGATTACTAAACAATTTGTTGTGCTTTATATCATAATACTTTTTTGGCTTTTTTTCAAGCTGCAGATGCTACCATAACACCAACCTGACTTCCTTGAGCAGGTGACCTCACCAATATGTCCTGGAATCTCACCTTCCTTAAGCACTTATCCCACTAAGGAAAGACAGAAACAGATGGGGGTATGAATTGACCTGTTAATGACCATGTCTGGTGGAGAAGCAATTACAGAAACCAGACCTTTCATCTTCTGCATCCCATACAAAATTTTGGCCCATACTCCTAGATGGATAAAGAATAGGAAAACTCCCAATGGAGGCGAGGGTATATGAAACTTTGGTGATGAGAATTGTACCATAATCTTGTCAATCGTTATTGAATCACTAATAAAAATTTAAAAAGAAAAGCAAATAAATAAACTGAACTGACTTTTGTGACATTTGAATTGAGATATAGATAGGTATAAAATAGAGTATGGAGAAAAAAACCTGTTTTATTCAGAAAAGATACTAGGAAATGATATTGGAAGGGCCAAGTAGTGACACATCTGCTATAATGTGCAAGCACCCGAGTTCAAGCCCCTGGTCCCCACCTGTAGGGGAGAAGTTTCACAAACAGTGAAGCAATGCAGCAGGTGTCTGTCTCTCCTCCCCTGTTCCCTATTTAAATCCTCTTTTCCTCGCAAGTTCTCTCTGTATCCAGAACATAATAAATAAATAAAATTTTTAAAAAGAAATAAAATAGAAAATTACTTTCATGAACAACAAGGGCAACAAAAGGGAATAAATAAATAAATATTAAAAAAAAGAAAATTACTTTCTAGAATTATTTGTTAAAAGAGAGTATATAAAGATAGGAATATGGAATGTGGAAGTTCTTGGAGTATGGACTACCCATGGGCTCATAGTCACAGAATATGCTCTACTTGCCAAATAACCTCTCAGGATTAAATATATATATGTCTATAAAGAAAAGAGTTTTTAAGCTTCAAACTCCTAATTAATAGATAAGCATGACTATTCTTGGCATTTCCTTTCTTTTTATTTTATGTTATTTGTAATTTAATAATGATCAACAACATCGTGGGACAAGAGGGGTGCAATACTACACAATTCCCACCACCAGAGTTCTACATATCCTTTCCTCCATTGGAAGCTTCCCTATTCTAGATCTTTATGGTGTGCAGAAGGTGGGAGGTCTGACTTCTGGAATTTTTTCTCCTCCTCCTCCTCCTCCTCCTCCTCCTCCTCCTCCTCCTCCTCCTCCTCCTCCTTCTTCTTCTAATATCTTTATTGGATAGAGACAGCCAGAAATTGAGAGGGTAGGGGAGATAGAGAGGGAGAGAGAAAGAGAGTCACCTGCAGACCTGCTTCACCATTTGCAAAGCTTTCTGCCCTGCCTTGAGCACTGTAACATGTGCGCTCAACCAGGTGCACCACCACCCGGTCCCCTCTGCAATCACTTCTTAGCTCGACATGGATGCTGGCAGGTTGATCCATAACCCCAGTGTTTTTCTATCTTTCCCTAGTGGGGAAGAGCTCTGAGGAGATGGGGATCCAGGACACATTGGTGAGGTTGTCTGCCCAGGGAAGTCAAGTTGGCATCATGATAGCATCTGCAACTTGATAGCTGAAAAGCATTAAGATATAAAGCAGAACAAATTGTTTAATAATCAGGAATTAAAGGTAAGAATATAGCAGCTGAGATTTGGGGTCTTCATTTTGCAAGAAGCTAGCAAGTCTATTTTAGGTATACTCTAAGGGGCCTATGACTTTACTAATTTTTGTATTTTAATATTTTCAATGCCATTATTCTATGAATATTAGCTGCATACTTTAGAAGTTGAATATACTATGAAAAAAATTTCCCCAGGAACTTTAGGAACTGGTAAAGGTGTAAAGAAAGGTAGTTAAAAACAGAGTTTACACTTTATGACCTTGGGGGGGGTAATTATAAGTTATAGAAAGCATATGTTCTCTCACTGAGTTAACTTTCTGGTCTCTAAAAACAAATTTGATCAGGATCTGTTGTAATAAGGGTAAAGTGACCTCATTATAGAATGAAACTCAGTTCCAAATACAGCCAAATATGATTTTTATAGCCAAGGAACAGGTTGTGGAAACGGTAGGTGGAAAACTATTTATAAGAGACATAAAGAACTGGAGGAATTCTCTATAAAATCACGTGACAGGTCAAGGTAGTCAGAGATCCACTAAGAGATGATGTGTGAGGCAGAAGGGCCAAGTGGTGGTGCACATGATTGAGTGTACACATTACCATGCACAGAGACCTTAGGTCAAGCCCCTGGTCCCCACCTGAAGGGGAAAAAGTTTACAAGTATTAAAATCATTCTGCAGGTTTCTCTCTGTCTTGTCTGCCTGTCTATCTCCTCCTCTCAATTTCTTTCTTCCCTATCGAAATAAATATATCAAGTTAAATAAAAATAATTTAAAAGAATGGCATACGTAATTTAGTCAGGTGTTGAACATTATGAGATATCAAAGATGAGGGATTCTCTAGTGGATTTGTTTTGATGTTTAATGCTAAAACTGGATGATGTGAGAATCGACACAGAAATTCACAGTCCAAGCCTGTTGGAGAAAAATAGATTCACAAGAGCCTTAACAAAATTAGATTGAAGAGAAAGTCTTTGTCAAGTGTGAAAAAAGATCAAAGTTTATCGCTCAAGGAAGCTTGACACTTGCTAGGAGAAAAACCAACAATGTGACAATGTAGTCAGTATAGAACAAAAAAAAAATAGAAGGAACAAAAGAGAGCTTTAATGACTAAATTTGAGAATATAATCATTTATTTAAAAATAAGATGTATTCATTATTTTTAAGTCATTTTATTGAAAGACAGTAAGAAAGTATAGAAATATATAGATTTTAGAATCTGATCAATTTTCTAATCACAAGCACACCACTTAGTGAATTTGAATGTAGCAAACACTGAGCCTTACAATAGCCGGGAACACCGTATTTCACATAAGCACTAATCATACAGTGATGAGTCAGTAAAATTCATTCTTTCCCTCTTCCTTGATCACTCGTTTCCCCTACTGTAAATTAATACTTATAGGTATTGCTTTTCTAATTGAATTATCTACAAAACTGTTTTTTGTTATTATATAGCAATGCATCTCCACTATAAAATTGGTAGTATCAAACTTATAACTAAATTTTCTTTTTAAAAATATTTATTTATTTATTTGCTTTTGTTGCCCTTGTTGCTTTATTGTTGTGGTTATTATTGTTATTGTTATCGATGTTGTTAGGACAGAGAGAAATGGAGAGAGGAGGGGAAGGCCTTGCAGGTGGGGAGCCGGAGGCTCAAAGGGATCCTTCTGCAGGTCCTTGCGCTTTGCGCCACCTGCGCTTAACCCACTGTGCTACCACCCAACTCCCCTAAATTTTCTTTTTTAATTTTATTGCCACCAGGGTAATTGGGGGCTATGTGCCTATCCAATGAATCCTTTGATTCTGGTGGCCATATTTCCTTTTTTTCTTTTATCTTCGTTATTTGATAGGACATAGGGAATTTGAGGGGGGAGGGCGAAGTAGAGAAGAGAGCTAGACACTTGCAGTACTTTCTTCTCTACTAGTGAAGTTTCCCCCTGCAGGTGGGGAACAGGGACTAGAACCTGGGTCTTTTGTAATGTGTGTGCTTAACTATGTGCACCACCACCCAATCTCCTACATTTAAAATTTCTGGAATCAATTTAAGAAGTAAAATTTAATCATTAAAATTATGTCAGCGGGAGTCAGGCGGTAGCACAGAGGGTTAAGTGCACATGGCGCAAAGTGCAACAGGATCCAGTCCCGGCCCCACCTGTGGGGAGTTGCTTCACAGGCAGTGAAGCAGGTCTGCAGGTGACTTTCTCTCTCCCTCTCTGTCTTCCTTTCCTTTCTCCATTTCTCTCTGTCCTATCTAATAATATATCTAACAATGACGACATCAATAACGACAACAATAATAACTTCAACGATAAAACAACAAAGGCAACAAAAGGGAAATAAATAAATAATATAAAAATAATAAAATTGAGTCAGCTGGAGCTGAAAATGGGCTTATCTGTACATTCATGAGACTATAGATTTAATCCTGGCACCACATGGTAGCAGTAAATACACATGATTCAGAGCTGCTTGTAGAACTATGCTTTCTTTCTCTTACACACATACACACACACACACACACACACACACAGAGAGAGAGAGAGAGAGAAATAAAATCATGCTAATTTCATTATATTTTCTGTCTCAATTTCTATCTAGGTCATTGGTTGAATCATACAAAACTTCACAAAAGCTACTTTTTCATATTTTCCCTACCATAAACCTCCAACAAATTCTATGCCCTCCTTAGTAAATCACATGCCTATAATGAAAAAATATATATATGGGGCCGGGTGGTGGCTCACCTGGTTGAGGTCACGTATTACAACTCACAAGGACCCGGTTAGAACCCCTGGTCCCCACCTGCAGGGAGAAAGCTTCAAGAGTGGTGAAGCAGGGCTGCAGGTGTCTCTGTGTTTCTCCCTCCCATTCGCCCCCTTCCCTCTTGATTTCTGGCTGTCTCTAGCCAATAAATAAATATAATAAAAAATAAAAATAAATAAATAAATAAAAACCATATATGCCAAACTTCCATTGTGAATGCTTTTAAAAATATTTTATTTATTTTTATTTATTGAATGTACATAGAAATTGTGATGGAAGGATCAGACAAATAGATGATAGACAGAAGAGAGACTTGAGCACTGCTTAACTGCTAATGAAGCATATAGAGGAGAACCAAGGGCTTAAACCCTGATCCTTATGCATTGTAATATGTATGCTCAATCATGTTCCAGTTGCCCCACTGTCTGGCCCCCTACACTACCACTGTTTTAAAAGTCACCAGAGAAGCTATTACATAATCTCTCAGGAAACAAGTCCATATTCAGTGTTGAAGATTAGACACTGAAGAATAGAACTCTACTGGGTGGCCTGGTAGTGCAGTGGGTTAAGTGCACATGGCTTGAAACACAAGGACCAGTGCAAAGATCCCAGTTCCAACACTGACTCCCCACATGCAAGGGGGTTGAATTACCTGTTGGAGAAGCAAGTCTGCAGGTGTCTATCTTTCTCTTCTGCTCTCTGTCTTCCTCCCTTCTCTTGATTTCCCTGTCCTATCCAACAATAACAGCAACAAAAAGATGAGGAAAATGGACTTCAGCAGCAGTGGATTCCTAGTGCAGCCACCAAACCACAGAGATAACCCTGGAGGCAAAAAAAAAAAAAAAAAAAAGAATAGACTCTAGTGGGTTTGGTGAAAAAGTTTATTAGTAAAATAGTGCATGAAGAAACAGACCAAATAAGTGGTGTTTACAGTTAACATATTTATATACTTTTGCATATTTGGAAGCTACTCTCTTCTCTGATCCAGCTTTCTAGCCCTTTGTCCAACTATGACACCAGCTCCCCAGGCAATAACTTGGATATACCTGCATATCAGATGTCAGGCTCAGGAAAAAACTAGTAAAGTTGTAAGCCCCTTGGAATATACTTAAAATAGACCTACTAGTTTTTTTCCAAAACAGAGAAGCAAAATCTTCATCTGCAATATTCTTGCCTTTAGGTTTATGATTAATCAGAAATTTGTTCTGCTTTCTATCTGAACTCTTTCAGCCACCAGGTTCAAGATGCTACCATGAGGCCAACCGGACTTCCCTGGGCAGATGACCCCCATTTATGTGTCCTGGAGCCCCACGTCTCCAGTTTTAGCCCCACTAAGAAAAGAGAGAGACAGGCTGGGAGTATGGATCGACCTGTCGATGCCCATGTTCAGTGGGGAAGCAATTACAGAAACCAGACCTTCCACCTCCTGAACCCCATACTGATCCTGGGTCCATACTCCCAGAGGGACAAAGAATAGGAAAGCTATCAAGGGAAGGGGATTGGATATAGAGTTCTGGTGGTGGGAATTGTGTGGAACTGTAACCCTCTTTCCTATGGTCTTATCAAAATTTCCATTTTATAAGTAAAAATTAAATGATAGTAATAATAACAATAATTATGATAGTGAAAGTATAGTAGGGAAACAAAGAAGAAACAAGATAATAAGGTCAGAGCTATATTCCACATGGATCAGATAGGAGAAAATTCTAGGAAATTTGAAAATACAATTGACTATAGCTCTAGTTCCTCACCTCCCTCGTTGCTTGTAAATTGGTCAGATCGGATTCACACTGTCAACCCTTCTTCATAAGTAACTGAACTGGTTCAAGTGAGGGTCACTGGGTGGTTTCTGACTATATGAAGAATATCAAGGTGTTCTGAATGGATCAGACTGTTGAGGTTTTTCCTGGTTGCATGGAAAGAATAATCTGCTTGCCTTTTTTCAATGTAAATTTGCACAACACCTGGGATGCAAATCTCCTTTCATTACCTTTAAAAACTTTTTTTTATATTATTAATTAACAACATTATAAGATAATCAGGGAGTCGGGTGGTAACGCAGTGGGTTAAGCGCAGGTGGCGCAAAGCGCAAAGACTGGCGTAAGGATCCGGGTTCGAGCCCCCGGCTCCCCACCTGCAGGGGAGTCACTTCACAGGCGGTGAAGCAGGTCTGCAGGTGTCTATCTTTCTCTCCCCCCTCTGTCTTCCCCTCCTCTCTCCATTTCTCTCTGTCCTATCCAATAACAACCACATCAGTAACAACAACAATAATAACTACAACAACAATAAAAAAAGACAACAAGGGCAACAAAAGGGAAAATAAATAAATAAATAAAATTTAAAAATATATATCTTTAAAAAAAAAAAAAGATAATCAGAGTATATCCCACATCATTCCCACCACCAGAGTCTTTTATTACTTCTCCAACACTACTATTTATGAACTCTGATTTATGCAATTCAAGTGTCAAAATTAATGACTAGTCTGTGCTGTAAGTAGTTTAATTGCATTGCTTATCTCTGTGAGAAAAAAAAAGAGAAGTCTTCTCTCTTCCCTTTTCATAAGAAACATTTGTCAAAAGTAGCTCAATAGTAAATGTAGAAAAATAACTTCCTTTATACCTTTACCAACTTAAATAAGATATCACCAGTGCAAGGGGAATAAGAATGAACTTCATGATTTTAGAATTTGTGTTGCAGAAGACTGAGCCAACACAGGTACAATGGACTCTTTCTCCTTATCTTCACCGAGGGTAGAAGAGTACATTTAAGGACTACAGAGGATAATTTTGCATAACAATGGAAGAAGTTTATATAATGTCTACAATTTAGAGGAATAAGACTGAATGGGGAAGAAGATCTGTTCTAGGTGAGATAAATGCACTTTAGAGACCCAGTTTCTACAATTGAGAGGAATAAGACTGAATTGGGGAAGAAGATCTGTTCTAGTTCATATAAATGCAATTTAGAGACCCAGTTTCCTCTCAGTATATTGTTTAATTGAAGTTATTTCCTAGACTTCCGTGGCATCCCACTGAGAATGAGGACTAGAATCTAGTCTGAGGAGGAGAGCAACTTTGAATATTGTTCTTAAGCAAAGAATGGAAATACTCTCATTACTTTGGTCAGACCCAATTTCCAGTAAATTCATCTTCCTTTTTTTCATCCCCCCACTCCACCCACACACATGTACAAACACCTCTTCTACTTGATTATATGTTGTTTCACCAGAGCAACTTGCTTTGGGGATTTACTTTTGAAAATGCAAGTGTCCTTACTCTCATCTAGAATTAGATGCAATTCTGAATAAGGAAATAAATGTTTATTTTTTTAATAGATTATGAGGTCAGACAAAATGTTGCTATCTAGAAAAGACTGGAGTGTGATACTTACTCTATTAATGTCAAACATTAAATATTTTAGGTAGTTTCTGAGTCCTACTAGATTTAGGGCTAAGTTGAGTAATAGTCACTTAGAGAGACAGCAGATGTTTTCTTCTTCCCCTGTTGAGAAGTTGGATAGAGGATTCCCTCCCACATTTAAAATAAAATTAACAAGTATAAAACAGTTTCATTTGTACAGTTTGGGATTTTATTTTATTGATAAAGTAATTTTTCTGTCCTATCAGCATTTCCCATTTTTCTTTGAACTTTTGCCTAGTTACCAACGTATGAATGGGTTAGGACCAAAATTTTATTACTGGATAAATGAGGACAATAAAATAATAATAATAAATAAGAATGTCAGGTTCTTACTCCCCTTTGGAAATTATCCCTTAAAGGTAGGGGCACATATTTTGGTAAGCAGTCTATTTCTTTTTCTTTTTTTTAATCTTTATTTGTAGATAAAGACAGCCAGAAATGAGAGGGAAGTGGGTGACAGAGGGGGAGAGAGGCAGAGAGACACCTGCAGCCCTGCTTTACCACTCTTGAAGCTTTCCGCATGCAGGTAGGGTTTGGGGGCTCAAACCTGGGTCCTTGCACATTGTAGCATGTGCGCTCAACCAGGTTTGCTACCACCCGGCCCCAGCAGCCTTTTTCTTAGTTAAATGTGAAAGCAAAATTGTATTTCTATGAGAGAGCAACATAAGTTCTATAAGAGTGTAAGAGTGTTTGAAGTGCAGATGAGAGTCACTAAACATTCCTTACATTTGATAATTTCAACAGCTATGAATTATACAAAGTTTTTTCCTTTCATTTATCCTCGCTATATTCCTAAGCACAAACATCTTAAAGACATTGGGAGAGAGTAGTTAACTTACTTCCCTGGAGGGTGTCTCAGGAGGAATATACACAGAGGATGAGAGCAAAGAAAAAGCAGACCAGCTGCCTGCTCTGGCTTCCCTTTTTAAAAGACCTTGCAGTCCCTTTGGAAGTTTGCATGGAGAGGTTTTAAAGAAATAAAAGCAGAATTGCCTCATGATCTAGCAATATTACCCTTAAACATTCATCCAAATGAAATACAAATACTTACTTGAAAGGATATTTGCACGCCTGTATTCATAGACCCATTATTTACAGTAACCAAAAAGTAGAAACAGATGATTAGCTAAATAAATTAGGAAATAATATACTCCACAGAATACTACTCTGCAATGAAAAAGATGATATGTCCTTAAGGACTAGATGGATGGAGCTGGAGGGTATTATGTTTGGAGAAATGAATAAAGAGATATAAAACAACTACCAGATGTTTTCGCTAGTATGTAGAATCTAGAAAACTGAAACACATGAATTTCCATGTAAACAAAACAAAATAAATAATAATGGAAGTGAGGCAAGAAATTGTTTCTATGATTTAGTATGAACTATGGTGGTTATCTTTGGGAGGGTGGGGGCATTGAGCTTTGGTGGTGGGTGCAGTGTGGAATCATATAATCTTATATCTCACTATTAACTAGAGAAAGAGAAAGAAAGAAAAGAAAGGAAGGAAGGAAGGAAGAAAGAAAGAAAGAAAGAAAGAAAGAAAGAAAGAAAGAAAGAAAGGGAGGGAGGGGAGAAAGAGGAAAAAAGGAAGAGAGAGAGAGAGAGAGAGAGAGAGAAGGACCCTGTAGAACCAGTAATACCCACAACGAAATTTACATGGCACAAGCGAAGTTAGGGTATCAGTGTCTCAGGTCACGCCCATAGTTTTATTAAAAATGTTGTGAAAGAGATTTGACCCACTAATTCCTGACTAACCCTAATACAGTGTTGTGAAAATAGAATGGAATGCAATACTTCTAAAGGAAAATTCATTAGAAAAAAAATGAAACAAACAAAAATATACTTCTAACCTATTTGTCCAATAATTCAATGTTTTTGGAAGTTATAACTGAACCCAAATTAATAGTATATTTTCATATATGTTGCACATTACCACTTACAAGAGTGATTCTAATAATTTTAAGTTAAATTAAGATATATGAATTTGGTTTTTGTACCAACTTTTGGTAAAGAGCTACCAAAACTTTTAAAATTCCTAAATCTTTTGTTAATGAGATTTGTTTTAAACCTAATTGATAGCCATTAGTATTATCCTTGTGATTATACTGTCAAAATTTTTAGCCTTATCCCCAGAATTCCAGACAGGGGAGAGGGACTAGAGATTGAATCAATCCAAAAGTCAATGATTTTTAATCAATCCTGCTTATTACTGACATTTTTATAAGACAAACAGAAGTGGATCCAGAAAGTTTTGAGGTTGGCAGAAATGTTCTGGGAGACTCTGGGGAAGTGCCATAGTCTGAGAGCTTGGCAGTTTGATGCTTTTCCTCATGTGTTATTTCATCTGGCTGTTAACTCATATTCTGTAGCATCCTTTATAATAAGTCACTAATCGCAAATTAATTTAATCTAAGGAAAAGATCTTTGAAACCTCTGATATAACCAGCTAATTCATCAGATAAACAGCAGATGACATCTGTCCTCAGGATGTGTGAGAAGCAACAGATGATCTTGGGAAAGTTTATCCTTAACCTGTATATCCTGCAACTATCTACAGAGTTAATGGTGTCAGAAGTGAGGTAGACTGTAGATAGTCAGCTGATGTCAGAGAATCTCTTGATGGTGTGGAGAAAACCCATACATCGGAATCAATTAAATTATGAATCTTAGTAAAATATCAATTGAACGCTTAGATGTATGTGGATTTATGTGATAAAGAAATAGAATAATGCCTAAATTTTAGGATCAAGATGTTCAAAATGCCAGAATCTCTAAGCATATTAAAAAATCTACAAAAAAGAAAGAATAATTTATTTCCAAACCAGTTCACCAATCCCTGGTGACAGTCATCTTCTAATACCTGTCTCAAGATTTTTTTTTCCTTTTCTACCAACAGTAACAACTGCCAACCTGTCAAATGATGTAGCTTTTGCTTCCCCATAGCAACAGAACCCTGCCCCGAGTGACAGAATTTCCATATTGACAACTGGAAAATGTCCCAAACAACTCTAAAAAGCACCTGGAGTTTGATTTCATGTCTTAATATCCAGAAGGAGTCTTTTTTTTTAATTTCTCACATGTTAAAGTAAGTTTATTTATATACCTCACAACTGATGGTGTGATGACAGCCAAACTAAGCAGAGAGTATTTGGAGATTCAATAAACTTAGCTTCCCTAGAAATGGTATACTAGTGCTTTTCCGAATATTTGAATGATCTGCCTAAAATAGCAAGGAATTTTAAGATATCCTATTACTTAAAATAATAATAATGTGATAGCACCTAGTTACCTTAAGAGCAAAAACAACGAAAAAGTAAGGGTTGAATAATTTGCCACAAAATGCCTCAAGTTGTCTGTGTCAAAGTGTTAAGTAAATGCTAGAGAACAATGCTTAATTAAAAATGCAAAAAGGAAAAAAATGCTTAAGTACCTGCACTGTAAAGTAGGTATCTTAACAAAAGAGAACCATATTTCTTTCTCCCTAATGGCAACTAAAAATAGAACACTGAAAATTGAAAAAGGGGAGTGTTTTTGAATACGCCTGAATTATATATAGTGACCTGAATAGGAAAAATGAACATAATTGAAAACCAAGCTTATTGATAATCCTTACCAGAAATGTAATAATTCCTCCATGGCAGAATTACCACGTATGTGTTTGCACACATATGCAAGTATACAATTTTATTTCTGAGATAGAATTATCTTGCTTTAGCACACACTTTAGTCATAGGTCACTTTAGTCACACTTCCCATAAAATAGATTCCTCTTGAGATTCTGTACTCTCTCTCTCAAAATGGAAATGAATAACACTGCAACAGATTTATTTATTTATTTATTTTCCCTTTTGTTGCCTTTTTTTTTTTAATCGTTGTAGCTATTGATGTCGTCATTATTGGATAGGGCAGAGAGAAATGGAGAGAGGAGGGTGTTGTTAAAGTTTTGGAGGCTCTGGCTGGCCGGGCTAGCTTCGCGGTGGTGAACAGAGACAGACTCGGGGAAACACGGCTGGGCTGGGAAGCTGTATATCTTTATTCACTAGCGGGCAAACATGTGCTCTCCTGTCTTCCTCCTCTGGCGGCAGAGAGAGACCCTTAAACTAACCACCACACAGAAATCTCCTGCATCCTTCTCCTCACGCAGAGGCGCCAAGAACTCTACAACTCTGTAGGGGTTCCCTTGGGGCGGGAAAAAGCGGGCCACAAAACCAATGTAAAGCATACAATAGAAGGGGAAGACAGAGAGGAGGAGAGAAAGACAGACACCTGCAGACCTACTTCACCACCTGTGAAGCAACTCCCCTGCAGGTGGGGAGCCAGGGATTGAACCAGGATCCTTAAATTGGTCCTTGCGCTTTGTGCCATGTGAGCTTAACCTTCTGCTCTATCGCCCGACCCCCCACTGCAATAGAATTTTTTAAATAATATATATTCTTTTTCTTCCATATGATTTTGGAAAAGAAAATTGAATGGAATTTTGACATATAATAACCTTTACCAATGTCTTTTATTTACAGTAGCAAAGGTTTTATTGCCAGTGCTGTGTTTTATTCTCAGTTCAACAGACCAAAGGTTAAACTAAATGCATTTTGATGATTTGACATTGGCTGAATACCTCACTGAAAAGGTTAGCAAAATATACTGACCTCTCTGGCAGTGTGAAATAAATGTTTATAAACTCCATTCATGGGAGTGATAATCAAGGAGATCTGATAGTCTAAAGCAATAACTAATACTGTTGACTTGCTTCATTCCCAGTTCTCAGTGTTTAGGGGAAGGACAGATAGTTAAGAACCCCAAAGAAAGACCGGACAGAATTGGATTAAAGCTGCAGATCATTCATTATCAGTGTCCTTACTGTGCCCCCCCCAAAAATTAAAATTTCAACATTAGTTTTCTCCCACTTACTGTGAAACATGGGTCACATGATTTTTCTTTGACAGTCTTAACAGTTTCCTCATGGTGGTAGCTAGCCAATTTCACCTTAATTTATTTATGTCTTAATAACAGAGAGAATAAAAAGAATGACTGCATCACACTCTCTTGGTCTCTCTGTGTTCCTCTCTCTTTACTTTATAACCCCAATTGATTTCCTCATACATCAAAGCCATAGTTGAAGATTTTCATTTATCGATCAAAAAATTAGATTTTGTGGCATACAAGCTACCTTATTTCTACCCACGGAAATTCTTTTTCTCTCTAGGTATTCTTAATCATGCACAATATTGTCCCCTCAATAAATATTTAACTATGTCAGAAGGCATTTTTTGAGTTGCACAAGTTGGGAAGTGATTGCTGTTGTCAACTATCAATAGATGAATAAGGTTAGAGAAGTTGCTAAATATCTAGTAGTAAGCAGGAGATCCTCATGCTATAGACAATATCACTGAGGTTTAAGATTAAGAACTTAAGGGCTGGAGGGATAGCAAAATAATTACATAAATTATGTTTACTCCTGAGGCTCTGAGCTCTCAGTTTCAGTGCCTGGCACAATAAAGTAGAACTGAGCATTGCTCTGAAGTCTCTCCCTCTCCCTCTCCCTCTCCCTCTCCCTCTCCCTCTCCCTCTCCCTCTCCCTCTCCCTCTCCCTCTCCCTCTCCCTCTCCCTCTCCCTCTCCCTCTCCCTCCCCCTCCCTTTCCCTCCTCTCCCTCTCTTTATCCCTCTCTCCCCTCCCACATCCCTCCCCTCTCCTTCCCCTTCCCCTTCCCCTTCCCCTTCCCCTACCCTAGGCCTCCCCTAAACTGATTTAGTTGATCATTTCACTCAATAAATGTAGACTCACTGAAAGGTCTCTACTTCAAAATTCTAAAGGAAAACAAAATTACGAGTATATGAGGCTTCCCATTATATTATAAATCCCTTCAACTACCACTGAAAACCCTCAGTATTGTGGTCAAACACATTCGCAGCATAAGAAGCTTAATTCATACCCTTGTTTTTCCTGCCATTTACTTAGTCCAAAGATGAAACTGCTTATAAAGAAAACTTTCTCGTGTCTACTAGATGCAAATAGCTCACACATATTGGTATTTGATTACATTTTCTGAATTATTTCATTGTGATTATTTTCTATTTTAATTTATTTACTTCTAAATCTTAACTTTCTTGGAAAAGGATTAAAGATGTATGTTCCTGTTTTACCACTCCATCTCACTACTGAGTAACAAACAGTGTTCATATCCAAGCAAACCAAGTAGGTACACTTAGGAATCATTTTGGAAAGGAAAACTGTTAAAAATATCATTAGGTTCCTCAACTTCTTGTTGATAAGAATACTATTAGGAATATAGACAATAGTAGCTATAGCAGAAATTAAAATAGAAGTATCCTTGGTAATTTGAAATGTTAAATAAGTTTTCTATAATCATTATAAAGCTACCAACAAGACATGAAATAAAAACAAAGGTGATTGACTTATTTTTAATTTATCTTGTTTTTTAATTAAAATATTATAAAATTATTTTCATGATGCTATTATTTATTTTTATTAATGATTTACAAAATTACAAAATAACAGGGGTTCAATTCCATACCATTCCTCCTACCAGAGTTTTATGTCCCCATTTCTTCCATTAGGAACTGCAGTTGTTCTTCCAAAGTCACAGATATGGGCTGATTTTTATTGCTATAACTATTTGTCTATCTATCTATCTATCTATCTATCTATCTATTTTTGCTCATTTTTTCCTATGGTCCTGCTTTATTTTTCTTTCTAAGTTACACCTACACCTGTTACTACTTCTCTTTCCTTTCTTCTGATGAAATTGGTTTTCAGAGCCCTCTGGTCATGGTCCCCTAACATTACACCCCCTCTAGGATTATCAACCATTTTTATGGGGCTCCAGAAGATAGAAATCCTGGCTTCTGAGCACTGGCAGGTCAATCCACACCCCAGCCTATTTCTATTTTTCCCTAGCAGCATAGGGCTGTAGAGAGGTGAGGTCCCAGGGCACATTGTTGAGATTTTTCTGCCCATAGAGGTAAAGATGGAATCACAATATCATCTGCAACTTGTCTAAAATACAATGTTATGAGGCAGGACAAAATGTTTAATAAATAAGAGCCAGAAAGTAGGAATAGAGCAGGTGAGAATAGGGACTTAGGGTGAAAAGAAGCTAGGAAGTCTGTTTTGGGTATGTTCCATGAATCAGGGGACCATGATTTCAGTAATTTTTGCTTGAGCTTAATAGTTAACATGGAGGTGGGGTAAAAATAAATAAAACTTGACTCTAATTTAGACCCTACGAAAATCTGAGATGTATTGGGGCAGCTTTCCAGTTCTGTTCTCAACTCTGACTACATCTTCCCAGACAACGTATTTAGCAGGATCGTAGGGAAAAAATGGGTAAAAATATAAAGACTTGACAAGATTAAGCAATTTTACTTTGAGATATATAATTGTCCCCAATTTATGGATATGTATATACATGCACCCAGTCCCCTAGGTCCTATCCTCTATCTAGGATCTGTAAATTTGTTGGATAGTGTGCTCTCTGAAGTGGAACTGCAGAATCCCTTTAGTTAGGAAAAAACTCACTAGATTTTGGAAGTTAGAAGGGTGATATCTCAGCCTTGATATCTCTGAATATTATCTGAAGCAAAACGTGGCAGTATATTGTGGCATGGTGACACTGGTTGTATTGATTTAGTTGAGGTCAGCAGAACAGGGTAATGGGCTCCAAAGGAGAGTTATCAAGAAATACAAGCATAGTCCCAAAGATTCTGAGACTGGGAGAAATACAGATTTTAAAGAGAATGGGGAAGTTTCCTTATGATCTTAGAATTTTAAAAAGACAATCATAATTATTATAACAAAGTTAGTTGAGAGCTTGTTTTTTTCCCCAGGCTTTATGTCATTTATTGATATCAATTAATAACAATGTCTTAGATATTGACAGGAGCAAATGATTCTGTTCTAGCTGGTCTGAGGTTGTAGGTAACTTAGTACTTAAAAAAAAGTTATCTTTAGACAAGTGCTAATGATTTTTTAATTTATTTTTTAATATTTTTATTTGTTATTGGAGTAGAGGCAGAGAGAAATTGAGAGGGTCAGGGGAGATAGAGAGGGAGATAGACAGAGAGACACCTGCAGCACTGTTTCACCATTTATGAAGCTTTCCATCTGCAGGTGAGGGACCAGGGACTTGAACCTGGGTCCTTGCACACTATAATGTGTGTACTAAATACTAACAATTTAAGCCTAGGTTCAGAGTTCAATCAGTTTACAAATTTGAAATATTAAATGCTTAGACTAAAGTATAATATATTCAGAACTAAAATCTAGGCAGTTAATGAGCTTGAAATATCCAATTTATTTTCCCTGACATATTGAGTTAATAGTGAATTATAAGATTATGAGTTAATAGAAGTATATATTTTTCTTTTTTTTTTTTTCTGCTCCCTGGCTTGTCGCTGGGGCTCAGTAACTGCACTATGAATCCACTGCTCCTGGAGGCTATTTTTCCTTTCATTGCCCTTGTTGTTTATTGTTATTGTTGTTATTATATTTTTATTGCTGTCATTGGATAGAGAGGAGGGGAAGATGGAGAGGGGAAGAGACAGATAGACACCTGCAGACCTGCTTCACCTCTTATAAAGTGACCCCTCCCCCCCACAGGTAGGGAGCTGGAGGCTATAACCGGAATCCGTACTCTGGTCCTTGCACTTTGTGCCATGTGCGCTTAACCCGCTGCACTAACACTGGGCCCCAAGAAGTATGGTTTTATACCACTCCCATCACCAAAGTTGTGTGTCCCCACCCTCATACCCCTATAGTAGACCTGAAAACTCTCCCTTTCCCCAGAGTCTTTTACTTTGGTGTAGTACACCAAACCCAGTCCAGGTTCTGATTTGTGTTTCATTTTCTGTTCTTATTTCTAAGTTATGCCCATAAGTGGGATCATCCCATATTCATTTTTCTCCTTCTAAATTAACTCACTTGACTTGAGTCCGTCTAGTTCTGTCCAAGATGAAGAGAAGGGAGATTCATTATGTTAATAGGTGAGTAGTATTCTATTGTGTATATATACCACAACTTTTCTCACCTAGGTTATTTCTATGTTTTGAATATTACAAATTGTGCTGCTATGCACATAGATACATACACATCATTTTTGTTTGTTTTTATTGTCTTTATTTTATTTATTGGATAGAATCAGTCAGAAATCCAAAGGAAGGGGGATGAAGAGAGGGAGAGAGAAAGAGAGACACCTGCAGCCCTGTTTCACCACTTGTTAAACATCCCCCCCAGCACGTGTGTACTGTGAGCTTGAACATGGGTATAACATGTGCACTCAATTAGGTGTACCACCTCCCAGCCCCTACATGCATCTTTTTTATTCCTTAGGATATATACCCAGGAGATGGTTTGCTGGGTCATAGCATGCAATGAGTAGGCTAGAAATGAACTTACTCTATGATTGTATTATTTTCTCTCTGTGTCTACACCTATATCTGAGTCAAAGTATTTTATCCCTACTAAGTCTGAATTTGATTAAGATTTGGATAGATATTTTTCCTTTGGGATGCCTTCATTCATCTTTGCTTTTTTGATTCTCACTCTTAATTTAAAACAAAGAAAAAGTTGGGATTGTTAGTAATTAGACCAGTTTATTTCTAGTTTTCTGAGAAATTTTCAGACTGGTTTCCAGAGGGAATGAGCTAATTTACAGCAGTGTAAAAGTGTTCCCCTTCCCTCATGTCCTCTCCAGCATTTGTTGTGTATATTCTTTCTAATATATGACATTCTTACAGATGTAAAGTGGTATCTCACTGTTGTCTTTATTTGCATTTCTATGATAATCAGTGACTTTGACCACTTTTTCATATGTCTGTGGGTTCACTAGATCTCATCTTTAGTGAAAATTTTGTCCATTCCCTCACCCCATTATTCAATGAGATTATTTTATTGTTACTGAATTTAGTGAACTCCTTATTTTGGTTATTAGCTCTTTATCTAATGTATGCTGTATAAATACCTTCTTTCATTCTGTAGAGTGTCATTCTGTTCTGGTGATGGTTATCTTTGCTAAGCAAAAGCTTTCCAGCTTGATGTAATCCTTTTTTTTTTTTTTTTTTTGGTTTTGTTTACCCTGCTGTTGAACTTGAGTTTGTGAAAGCATCCCTCAAGCATAGATTATGAATCATGAAGTGTTTTGCCAATATTTTCTTCTATATATTTTATAGTTTCTGGTTGAATACCCAGGTCTTTTGTCCATTTGGATTTTATTTCTGTGCATGGTGATATGTGTTGTACCAGTTTAATTTGTGTGTACATTTCAACCCAATTTTTTGAATGCCATTTCCCCTTTCTCTTCTAATAATTTTGGGATCCCCTGTCAAAAATTAGCTTTCCTTTGTTGTAAGAGCTTATTTCTGCTCTTCCAATTAAATTTCACTGCTTTGGGGAGAGGAAGATAGACCTGTTTCACCGCATGTGAAGCGACCCCCCTGCAGATGGGGAGCTGGGGCCTCGAACCAGGATCCTTAAGCCAGTCCTTGGGCTTGGCACCATGTGCATTTAACTTGCTGTGCTCCCGCCTGACCCCCCCTTTTTATGTATACTATGGTATCTTCTGCAAATAGTCAGTCTCACTTGCAGTGGGAACATTTCACAAGCTGTGATGTAGATCTGCATGAGTCTGTCTCTCTCTCCCCCTTATCTTCCTCTCCTCAATTTCCAGAGCAGTGAAGAAAGTTCATAAAGTGTCTCTGTCTCTCTCCTTCTCTATCTCCCCCTCCTCTCAATTTTTCTTTGTCCTATCCAATAAAAAATAAATGGAAAATATGGCCACCAGGAGCTTTGGATTTAGTAGTACCAAACCCCAGTGATAAAACTGGAGGAAAGAGAATAGAAAGAAATAAACAAAGAAACAAAAGAAGAAAAAGACACAAAGAAGTTCCATGTTTGTGAATTAGAAGAATTAACATCATCAAAATGAATATTCTACCCAGAGCCTATACATATTTAATGCAATCCCCATCAAGGTTCCAATCATTTTTTTAAGAGAATAGAACAAAAGCAACAAATGTTTATCCAGAACCAGATAATGCCTATAATTGTCAAAATAGTCTTAAAGAAACAACAACAAAAAAAAAAGAATTGAAAGCACCATACTCCTTGACCTCAAATCGTATTATAGGGCCATTGTCATCAAACCTGCCTGGTAGTGGAACAAAAATTGACACACTGACGATGGAATACAATTGAGAGCCCAGAAATGAATTCCCACACCTATGGACATCTAATATAACAAAGGGCTCAGACTATTAAGTGGAGAAAGGAGAGTCTCATCAACAAATGGTGTTGTAAAAATTGGGTTGATATGTGCTGAAGAATGAAGCTGAACCACGACATTTCACCAAACATAAAAGTAAATTTCAAATGGATCAATAGTTTTGGATGTTAGACCAGAAACTATAAAATATTTAGAAGAACGTATTGGCAAAAATCTTTTCCATCAAATTTTATAGATAACTTCAATGATGCCAATCCAATTGTGAGGAATAAAAACAAAAATAAATCAATAAATCAGTAGGGCTATATCAAATTAAAAAGCTTCTGTACAGCAAAAGAAACCACCACCCAAACAGAGCCCTTACAGTATGGGGGAAGATCTTTACATGCCATATAGTAGACAAAATGCTAATAAACAAATTATATAAACAGGTCACCAAACTCAGACAAAAAAAAAAGTTCCCCTTCAAAAGTGAGGAGAGGATATGAACATAATGTTTGCCAATGAAAAGATACAAAAGGCCATGGGACATATGAAAAAATGTTCCAAGTCATTGATTGTCAGATAAATGCAAATAAAGACATTAATGAAATACCAGATCACTCTTGTGACAATGTCATACATCAGAATCAATAGCAATAACAGATGTTGGGTAGGGAAGTTGTGAGGGCAAAGGATTCTTCCTGTACTACTTGGGGGAATGTCCTTTGGTTCAACCCATATGGAGAGAAATCTGGAGAACTCTAAGAAGGCTAGAAATGGACCTACCCTATGGCCCTGCAATTCTTCTCTAGGTGACATATCTGAAGGAACCAAAGACCCATCAAAAAAGATCTGAGTGTACCTATATTCAAAGCAGTACAATTTGTAATAAGCAAAATCTGGAATCCAACCAGGTGTCCACCAACATATCCTAGTTACTGAATAAGTTGTGGTCTACCTACACAATTGAATACTACTCAGCTATTAAAAATGGTGATTTCACCTCCGCCTCATCTTCAGTGAAGCTCAAAGATATCCTGTTAGGTGGAATAAACCAAAGAGAAGGATGAAAATGGGATGACCTCACTCATACACAGAAGTTGAAAAATAAGAACAGAAGGGAAAACACAAAGCAGAACTTGCACTGGAATGGGTGTATTGTACCAGAGTAAATGTCTCTGGGGGGAGGGTGTTCTTATACTGGAACATTTTGGTGGAAGATTGGTGTGTCATTCAGAAAACTGAGAAATGTCACACATGTACCAATTACTGTATTTACTGTTGACTCTAAGCCATTAATTGGCCCAGTAGAAAATTAAAAAATATATATTTGCACAAAAATTAATTTTAACTTCAAATTATATTCTTTTCATTTAAACAGAGTATCATCTGTATGTACATGAACAAAAACATTATTAAAATAAAATTAAGATTATTTTACAGATTTTTTTCTGTTTTTAATAGCTAGGTTAGGATGAATATATGATTTCTAAATTTTTCTGTCTGAATCCAGAGTGGGTTCTAGTAACTTTAACAGGATTTGTAGTTTTATTGGTAAAAATGTTTGAATCTATACATCTGAATTCTTTTTGTTTTTCATTTTTATTTATTTAATAATTATTAACAAGATTATAGGATAAGAGGGTATAATTCCATACAATGCCCACCACCAGAGTTTTATATACCATCCACTCCATTGGAAGCTTTCCTATTCTTTATTCCTCTAGGAGTATGGAAAAAATATCTTTTTGGGTACAGAAATTGGGAGGTCTGGCTTTTGTAATTGCTTCCCTGCTGAACATGGGCATTGGCAGGTCAATCCTCACTCCCACCCTGTTTCTATTTGTTCTTAGTTTGGCAGAGTTCTGGATAGGTGGAGTTGTAGGTCACACTGGTGAAGTCATCTGCCCAGGGAAGTCAGGTTGGTATCAAAGTAGCCTCTGTAACTTGGTGGCCAAACATCACTAAGATATAAAGCAGAGCAAATTCTTTAATAATTAGGAACCTGAAGGTAAGAAAAATAGCAGATGAGATTTGGGGTCTTCATTTTGGAAAAAGCAAGTAGATCTACTTTGGGTATATTCCTAGTGGCCCATGACTTTACTAAATTTTTACTTGAGCTCGACAGCTAACATGCAGGTGGGCTGAGTGTACTGTTGGGAAGATGGTGTCAGAGTGGGGAATAGGACTAGAAAGCTGCATCAAGGCAGAGAGTAGTTCCCAAATCTGGGAAAAGTATATAAATATCACTAACTGTAGAATCCATTGATCTGATCTGGGGTCCATGTTTATTCATATTCATCACGGGATCCTGTGTAACCTCTGCTTCCCTGTGGTTCTGAACTCGAATTTGTTGGTCATAGCTAGGAACATTCTAGGCTGCACTCATTTCAGGACCTATCTTCCTCAAGCAGCAGAGTATGCTGACCCAGCCTTCCTTCAGAGAGTAGGGAAATCCCTATCATTGTTGGTCTACATGGAAGCCAAAGTCCTGTAGAGGACAACAAGAGCATTTATGATATTGCTCCTGGTGGAGATGACCAATGATGATGGAAAAGGGGATTTGTTAAAGGTCTAGGCCCATTATATCTATGTGATCTCAGGATTCTCTGACTAAGGCCACAGATGATGGGTTGGCCTGGTAATGACCAAAAGGGCCATCATTATAGTGTCCTGGTCTCTTGCCTTTATCCAGCTTTCATAGTCCTTACTTTATCTGATATGGTTGAACTTAAAGTGATTGAGGGAGTGAAACAGGAAGTAGGTAAATTCTTAATATAAACCAGAAGGGGTAGTCTGGCAGTATTGCAGTGGGTTACACACATGACACAAAGCACAAGGACCAGCGTAAGGATCCCTGTTCAAGCCCCCAGCTCCCCACCTGCAGGGGAGTCGATTCATAGGTGGTGAAGCAAGTCTGCAGGTGTCTATCTTTCTCTCCTCCTCTGTCTTCCCTTCCCCTTGCCATTGCTCTTTGTCCTATCCAACAATGACAACGTCTGTAAAAACAACAATAACCACAACAATAAAACAACAAAAGGGAATAAATAAATACATATTTAAAAAACAGAAGGGAAGAAAGTAGAAGAAAAGAAGAGAAGAAAAGGGAAAATGAAGAGAGAAAGTTGAGGGGACATAAACACAGGAATGGAAGGAGAAGGAAGGAAGGGTTGGAGGTTGGGGGAAGGGACAAGCAGAAGTCCTATCATTGTCCCTTACTGGAAATGTGTCATCAGAATTTCTTTTTCATGCTTTTCTTCAGCTTACCATCCCACAGATAAAATGCATATGTTCATTACATAAACCTTCTGTATATCTGAGCTTTGTTCATGGCTATAGAAGTTTGACATAATGGGTCCAAATTTAGGAAATCAGTTTTACTCTGCTGTTGCTGTGCACTTTCCCTTGGAACATGTGACATTTAGTGCAAAAGAAGTCATTTCTATGCCAGGCATATTTGTAGGTATTAGGAAAATGGACTGCGCTTCAGGGAATTCGTAGGAAAGGACACTTAATTAAGGATTTGAGACTATGTAGTCCATAGTCCTTGAGCAAATTCTTGGCAAGCTGTTGATTTTTGTTGCCATGGTAGACTATGTGATATTTTCTCATTAAATAAATGTATGTTTTCACATGATACTTCTTTTCCTTTTCTCTATTTTTTGTTTTTCTTTTCTTTCTTTTTTTTTTTTGATAAAGAGAATAGCAATCATGCCTTCAGTTTTAATTCCCTGTATTAGGCACTGTAAATCTCTTTTACTAGAAGTGAAGTGTCTATATAAAATAAATACCTAATGAAGTCCAATTGATAAGCAGTATGAATCAGTTAGGTGGTAAGAAATAAATAGAATTCAAAGCAAACTAACTTGGGAACTGCTGACATGCGTTTTTTATTTAAAATACAATCTCTTGAAATCATATAACTTCCCATTTAAAGCATCTTCCTTTTCTCCTTACAGTTAAGTTATTCTGTTGCTGGAACTTTCAGGTAGCTTAGACCCTGACTCCTAATTAACTGAGTCATATCTTGGTTCTCCCACTAGGGCAAATTATGAACTTTTCCCAGAGTACCTTAGCTTCTATCAGTTTCTGTTTCTTCTTAAAATGTGATAATAAGAATGATGACTACTTTTATTTTTATTTTTTTAATTTATTTTTTATTTAAGAAAGGATAAATTAATAAAACCATAGGGTAGGAGGGGTACAACTCCACACAATTCCCACCACCCAATCTCCATATTCCACCCCCTCCCCTGATAGCTTTCCCATTCTCTATCCCTCTGGGAGCATGGACCCAGGGTCATTGTGGGTTGCAGAAGGTGGAAGGTCTGGCTTCTGTATTTGATTCCCCACTGAACATGGACTTTGACTGGTCGGTCCATACTCCCAGTCTGCCTCTCTCTTTCCCTAGTAGGGTGGGGCTCTGGGGAAGCAGAGCTCCAGGACACATTGGTGGGGTCTTCAGTCCAGGGAAGCCTGGCTGGCATCCTAATGGCATCTGGCACCTGGTGGCTGACAAGAGAGTTAACATACAAAGCCAAACAAATTGTTGAGCAATCATGGACCCAAATGCTGGAATAGTGGAGAGGAAGTGTTAGGGGGGTACTCACTGCAAACTCTAGTGTACTTCTGCTTTCAGATATATATTTTGCAGTAGTTTATGGATACGTGTGAACATATGCTCTCTCTCACAGAAACTGGTGTATATCTAGGTTTTGGGACTTTGTTAGAAAGTGAACCACCTGGGATGGAATTAGAAAATACTATGAAAGGAAAGGTCTCACCCGAGTAATGAAGCTGAAGGGTTGTCATTCCACACATGAAGTCTCTGGACACAGTCTGAGCTGAAGCATGTTGAGGTGGCAATCGTTACGTTGATTAGGTTGTGATTGGCAGATGCAATATTATTTGATATGGATTGGGAGAGGCATGTGGGAAAGTGGGCCCTATCCTAAGGTTCCAGGACTGGGGGAAATATAGGCTCTATAGTGGAAATGTGAGGTTCCTGCTGTCTTAGGGTTCAAAAAGACAATGGATAGTTAATGTTATCATCACATTATTTGGTAATTAGGTTAACTTTGAAAAGTCCTTTTGTTAGGGTTTGCTGTATAGTACCCAGTATCTTGTATATAGCTGTGCCATTGGTTGTTTCTGATCTACTTGGTCTAGGCTTTTGAGAGAGTCCTTATATCAAATACACAGCCTAAATATGAAAAAGATTCAGTCTGTGTTTTAAAAACTTCAAGACATACAATTAATTTTCCCCCCTCTCATATTAATTAACTAGTGATTTATATGACTACACTTTACTAGGAGTGTACATAAACACCATTCCCACCACCAAAAGACTGTGACCCATCCCTCCCACCCACTCCCACCCCCCACTGGCCCAGGAAGCTGCATGTCTACCCCTCACCACAGGGTTTTTTCTTTGGTGCCCTACTTAAAATTTGGTCAGATCCTGCTTTTAGTTTCCCTTTCAGATCTTCTTTCTCAACTTCTGTTGATGAGTGGGATCATCCCATACTCATCTTTATCTTTCTGACTTAGCTCACTTAACATAATTCCTTCTAGCTCTGTCCAAGATGGGTCAGAGAAGGCGGATTCATTGTTCTTGATAGCTGTATAGTATTCCATTGTGTATATATACCACAACTTTCTCAGCCACTCATCTGTTGTTGGGCACCTGGGTTGCTGATGACTACTTTTAAATAAGATGTGAAGAGACATTGCATTTTCCCCAAGTTTATATTATCACAGGATAGGTACATTTCATTTACAAAAAAGATTGCATGTCTAAACTAGGAAACATTTCCAAAATATAACATTCCCTTATTCTTTATGTCTTAAAAGACAGTAAGAAGAAAGTATGATTTTAGTGGGTTCTGAGAAACTGTTGCATTAAGCAAAAATATAAAATAAAATTCTTGAATTATATTATTTGTTTTCTGTGTTGGCCAGAGATTTTCCCTTCAATATTATTGAACTAAACTGTGTTATTCAGGAAACTGGACCTGATGTTTAGAAATTTTGATGATGACTTTCACTCTTGCTGAGCAGAGAGATGAACAATTTGAAAATTTACATGATATCACTTCTCAATGTTTTGCCTAATATGAAGTACTCAAGTGAGAAAAATGAAATGGCTTCAAGCAAACTATATATTTTCAATTTGTTTTTGTTTTTGTTTTTGCCTCAAGGATTATCAATGAGACTTGGTGCCAGCACTACAAATTCACTGCTTCTGGTGGCCATTTTTTTTCTATTTTATTGGATAGGACAGAGAGAAATTGAGAGAAGAAGGAGGTTTGAGAGAAAGAAAGAGAAAGAGACACCCAAAGACATTCTTTACCTCTTGTGAGGTAAGCCCTGCTGATGGGATAGTGGAGCGTTCCCACAGGAAGATTTAGAATGAGGTCTGTGAGTAAATGGGAGTTGAATACAACAAGAAAACGTTTGGCATTGGTGAAAATGTCAAGGAATTGATGGCATGATTTTGATAACATATAATTTTCCTGAGAAAGATAGCTAGTCACATTTTGCTTTTAATAATGAATACAAAGTTAGTGGTTAACATGTTAGGAATTGAGAATAAAAAATAGATTGGTTTTATGCTGTAAACCTCAAAATAATTTATGGAACTTTGCACATGCATAACAGATGATAGTATGCACAATTAAGTATAAAATATGGAGTCCACACCTAATATGGCTTGCCAATCTAGAGGAAATGAAAGTGTAGAAATGGGGAGAATTCCAGATCCCCGCCTTGTCTCCCCTCCCCTCTCAATTTCTCTATGTCTCTAGCCAATAATAATTAAATAAAATATTTAAATACATCTATAAAATATTTATCTTTATTGAGACTTCAGTTACCACTGAGACAGATAAAAATAATTTAAACTGAGCTTTTCTCTTCCAACCTACCTTTCATCTTAATACTCACTTTTCCTCCTATATCTACCCAATAAACTATTTTTAAGTATTAAAAATAGTTAAAAATGCATTATTTTCATCAGAATTCATACACAAAGTATATTGTGATTCATTGTAAGCTATTTAATTTTTGATAAAAAATGCTGCTAAATTATCAGAGATGTTGATCAATGTAGAAAAGTCAAAGTTTTGAGGGGGGATTAATGGTGATGTACGTGGTTAAACACATACCTTACAGCACACACCATACCATGTACAAAGACTCAGGTTCCAGCATCTGCAGGAGAGCAAATGAATTTGGGGTCTTCATGTTGGAAGAGGCCAGGAAGTCTATTTTAGGTCTGTTTCAAGGGCCCCATGCCTTTACTAATTTTTGCCTGGGCCCAACAGCTAACATGTGGGTGGGCCAAGAGTACTGTTTTGGAAGATGCTCACCATTATTCTGGTGAGAACTTTCCTATTCATAGGACCCCTTAGTTCCATTTCAGGTGGTGCATTTCCTAATGAAGGGATAGAACCTAGACAAGACCAGGGCCCATCAGATAAGGTATATGTATCCATAAGTTGGATGAAAAAAAAATATATATATGGTGGATCTGATCAAACTAGCCTTGAACTGATTTATAAACATATTCTGGTGGCATTGAAATTTGAAATATATTTTTACACACTTTGAAAGTGTGTTGGTCATGTGACTTACACTGACCAATGGGAGATGACTATGTAAGTCTATATCCTAGCTTCAAAAAAAATGTCTTGAACATTAAAACATAGCTCTTATAATGCTTCCACTACTAACTGAAAAATAAGTGCTTTTGAGGAAGTGTAAAGAGACATTAGAAATGAGATGAGCCACCACAATGCAGAAATTCTAAACCAACTGATCTTTTTCTAATCTTTCAAATATCTAAAGACACGTCAGTGAAAAACCAGCACACAGACACACACACACACACACACACACACGCACATGCATACAGTCCTACCGAGACCAACCCAAATTACTAGCTCACAGAGTTCTAAGCTAATTAAAATACTGTTGTTTCAAGCTTCTAAGATGTGGATGGCTTGCTTCTCATTAAAAGTTTAATGATGTAAGTTCTCTGAATAAAGCTTGTCAACTCTCCTCATTAGTATTTTGTAAGAGGAGAGAGAAGAGAGATGAAAAAGTACAAAATGTCCGTCTATTGCAACAAATAGGAATATTCAACAAGCTAAGAAGACTCCCACATTGATTAAAAATGGAAAGCTTAATCCCAAGAAATATCTTAGTCAAAGCTAAAAGACAAATGACAGAGAGTGACAATAATGTCCTAAGAACAGTGAAAAAGAAATGGCTTGTTACATGTAGCCGAAGCATTTTTGAGTACCACAATATTTCTCTTTAGAAAAAAAATTGATATCGAAGAAAATTAGTTCAAATATTTTCAAGTGTTGAAAGAAAATTGTCTACCTGATACTAATTTCTGTAATAATATTCTTCAGTCATAGAGGAAGTTTTTTTTTTCAGTTAATGATAAATTAAAAGTCTTCCATAAACATACCTACACTGGAAGACAAGATAAAGAAAATCACTGCACAAAAAAGTAACAGTAGTTGGAAAAATATTTAAACATCTAGGAAAAAAACAATATAATAACCAGAGATAAGGATAAGGACAAAAGTTTCTTCTCTGGAGTCTTCTAACTATACCTGAAAAATTATTAGAACATCATTGAACGTTTTGAGGTGCTTCTTTTTTTTTAAACATTTTTTTAAAATTTTTTATTTAAGAAAGGATTAATTAACAAAACCATAAGGTAGGAGGGGTACAACTCCACACAATTCCCACCACCCAATCTCCATATCCCACCCCCTCCCCTGATAGCTTTCCCATTCTCTATCCCTCTAGGAGCATGGACCCAGGGTCACTAAGGGTTGCAGAAGGTTTGGCTTCTGTAATTCCTTCCCCGCTAAATATGGGCATTGACTGGTCGGTCCATACTCCCAGTCTGCCTCTCTCTTTCTCTAGTAGGGTGTGTCTCTGGGGAAGCTGAGCTCCAGGACACATTGGTGGGGTCTTCAATCCAGGGAAGCCTGGCCAGCATCCTGGTGGCATCTGGAACCTGGTGATTGAAAAGAGAGTTAACATACGAAGCCAAACAAATTGTTGAGCAATCATGGACCCAAAGCTTGGATAGTGGAGAGGAAGTGTTAGGGAGGTACTCACTGCAAACTCTAGTGTACTTCTGCTTTCAGGTATATATTTTGCAGTAGTTTATGGATATGTGTGAACATAAGCTCTCTCTCAAAGAAACTGGTGTATATCTAAGTTATGGGACTTTGTTAGAAAGTGAACCACCTGAGATGAAATTAGAGTGTACTATCAAAGGAAAGGTCTCACCCGAGTAATGAGGCTGAAGGGTTGTCATTCCACACGTGAAGTCTCTGGACACTGTCTGAGGTGAAGCATGTTGAGGTGGCAATCGTTGCGTTGGTTAGGTTGTGATTGGCAGATGCAATATTATTTGGTATGGATTGGAAGATGCATACAGGAAAGTGGGCCCTATCCAATGGTTCCAGGACTGGGGGAAGTAGGGACTCTATAGTGGAGATGAGGTTCCTGCTGTCTTAGGGTTCAAAAAGACAATGGATAGTTAATGTTATCATCACATTATTTGGTAATTGGGTTAACTTTGAAAAGTCCATTTGTTAGGGTTTGCTGTACAGTATCCAGTATCTTGTATATAGCTGTGCTATTGGATGCTTCTAATCTACTTGGTCTAGGCTTTTGAGAGAGTCCGCATATCAAATACACAGCCTATATATTAAAAAGATTCAGTTTGTGTTTTGAGAAACTTTGAGACATACAATTGATTTCCCCCCTCTCATATTAATTAACTACTGATTTATATGTCTACATTTTGCTAGGAGTGTACATAAACACCATTCCCACCACCAAAAGACTGTGACCCATCCCTCCCGCCCACTCCCACCCCCCACTGGCCCAGGAAGCTACATGTCTACCCCTCACCACTGGGTTTTTACTTTGGTGCCCTACTTACAATTTGATCAGGTCCTGCTTTTAGTTTCCCTTTCAGATCTTCTTACTCAACTTCTGTTGATGAGTGGGATCAACCCATTCTCATCTTTATCTTTCTGACTTAGTTCACTTAACATAATTCCTTCTAGCTCTGTCCAAGATGGGTCAGAGAAGGTGGGTTCATTGTTCTTGATAGCTGCATAGTATTCCATTGTATATATATACCACAGCTTTCTCAGCCACTCATTTGTTGTTGGGCACCTGGGTTGCTTCCAGGTTTTAGCTATTATGAATTGTGCTGCTATGAACATAGGAGTACACACCTCTTTTTGGCTGGTTGTTATGGAGTCCTTGGGGTATAACCCCAGGAGAGGAATTACTGGATCTTATTGAAGGTCCATGTCTAGCCTTCTGAGAGTTTTCCAGACTGCTCTCCACAGAGGCTGGACCAATTTACATTCCCATTAGCAATGTAAAAGGGTTCCTCTGTCCCCACATCCTCTCCAGCATTTGTTGCTGCTGTCCTTTTTGATGTATGCCATTCTTACAGGAGTAAGGTGGTATCTTAGTGTTGTCTTAATTTGCATTTCTCTGACAATCAATGACCTAGAGCAGTTTTTCATATGTTTGTTAGCCTTTGGGATCTCCTCAGTAGTGAATGTTTTGTTCATATCCTCTGCCCATTTTTGGATGGAGTCATTTGCTTTTTTGGTGCTAAGTTTGCTGAACTCTTTATATATTTTGGTGATTAGTTTCTTGTCTGATGTAAGGTATGTGAAGATCTTCTCCCATTCTGTGAGGGGTCTCTTTGTTTGTTTAATAGTTTCTTTGGATGTGCAGAAGCTTTTCAATTTGATGTAGTCCCATTGGTTTGTTTCTGCTTTAGTCTTCCTTGCAATTGGGTTTGATTCATCAAAGATGTCCTTGAGGTGTATGTGGGGAAGTGTTTTACCAATGTTTTCCTCTAAGTATTTGATTGTTTCTGGTCTGACATCTAGGTCTTTGATCCATTTGGAGTTGATTTTTGTTTCTGGTGAGATAAAGTGGTTCAATTTCATTCTTCTGCATATTACAACCCAGTTTTCCCAGCACCATTTATTGAAGAGAGCCTCCTTTTTCCATTTAATCCTTTGGGCCCCCTTATCAAAGATTAGATGCCCATAGGTGTTGGGATTTATTTCTGGGCTTTCAATTCTGTTCCACTGGTCTGTGTGCCTACTTTTGTTCCTGAGGTGCTTCTAAGTATATGTAGAAGAAATATCTAAGTGTGGAATGGTAAAGAGACATGAAACTTGAATACTTTGAGCTTTTAAAATCATTACATCATTGAACTGTTACATTATATATACACGGTTGTGTACCTAGATCAATTACTATGAATGTTATACAAAGAAATACAATATATTATACATGAATCAAAAAGCCTTCTAGATACAGTTGGTATAAAAATTAAGACAATGACCAATAGTAAAAAAGAAAATTTAAGATTTCAGTCCCATGATGACAATTATTATGTAAACCATGCAAATAGTTATCTAATTAGACTAATGAGAAACAGAAATTGGCAAAATAAATTTAAAAAACATGCTTGAATTTTATGCTGTCCCCTCAAAGCTTACTCGAAGTACAATGACATGGTCAGGTTGAAAATAAAAGTAATGTGATCTATCTTTGGGAAAGGCTTATTCTTTGCACCAGGATAAATATCTGGTTCTGTTTTCCCACATGTGGGAAACTCAATTGCATAATTTTTGGCAATGGAAGACTGCTTTATGCTCTGCAATGGGGTGATGGGAGAAAAGAACCGAAAAAAATTAAAAAATTGAATGGAGAAAGGAAGATATACCACTGAAACACTAAAAATAAAATATATTAAAAGTAAACCATATAAATATTAGACAAACTAGATTTCATGGAAAATAAAATGATCCAAAATGTAAAAGGATACTATGAAATCAGTCTGAGTGGGGAACAGTGTGGCACCCAGTAGAGTACCTGCCTCCAAGGGAAATTAACAAGCAGTGAAGCAGTCTCTTTTTCTCTCTTCCCCCTACTCTATTTCTGTCTATTTATCCAGTTATAGACAAATGAAATATTAAAAACAAAACAAAACCAAAACCAAAAGCAAAAAAAAAAATCAGGCTTAGATAGCTCAGCTGGGTGCCAGCTTTGTCTTGTGTAAAATCTAACTCTGACTTGTCCGTCTTCCACCCAATATGGCACTTAGACTTCCTCCAGAGTAAGCAGTCCAAGATAGAGAGAGAAAAAAGAAACTATCTCGACCCTTTTCCAGCTTTGAAGTCACCTTAGAAATTATTACATATGGGCCAGGAGGTGGTTGAGCACACATGTTCCAATGTGCCAGGGCCCAGGTTCCAGCCCTCAATCTCCACCCACAGGAGGGAAGCTTTACAAACTTCACAAGTGGTGAAGCAGTGTTGCACTATCACTCTGTCTCTTGTTCTATCACCCCCTTCCCTCTCGATTTTTGGTTGTCTCTAGCTGATAATAATAATTATGATGATGGTGATGATGATGATGATGATGATAAGGGGCCAGGCAGTGGCACACTTAGTTAAGCACACACATTACAGTGCATAAGGAACTGTGTTCCAACCCCTGTCCCTACCTACAGGGGAAAAACTTTACTAGTGGTCAAGCTGGGCTGTAGGTGTCTCTCTGTCAGCCCCTTCCATCTTAATTTCTGACTTTATTTACCCAATAAATAAAGATAATAAAAAATTATTAAGGCAATTAAAATTTTAAAAGGAAATTATTATATATATAGGAATTCTAATTTTGGTGGCACTGACTCCAAAATTACAAAAGCTAATGAACCTGCTTAAATCTGCTTGTTACTCACTCAGAAAATATACCAGGGAGCTAAATACACATGGCATTTTCAAACAGACCCCCCAACCCCAATGTACTGAGACTGCACAGCTGAGGGATTAGACTATACATTTTTTTTATGACACAATCTGAACTGTTTTCTGTCAGAACCAGAGACTATGCAAGGTAATATGAAAACAGCAAATGCCGGAAGTCACAGAAAAACAACGAATGACTCATAAAAGTCACATCACTGTAAACACAGAAGCAGATGCCCCTCTGTTTTCTGTTGAAGATCAAACAGAGAAATGGAGAGAGAGAGAGTGGTCATAAATACTAAGAGAATGATGCTTGAATCTGATTAACTAGTTCCTAAGAGAGTAAGATACTTTATCATTCAAGGTAAAGTATTTGTTTGATTTGGATTTGCCAGTTTTTTTTTTTTTTTTTTTTTTTTTTTTTTGCTTCCAAGATTATCACTGGGGTTTGGTGCCTACATTAGGATTCCTGGAGGCCATTTTTTCCCATTTTGCCCTTGTTGTAGTTGTTATTGTTGTTATAGCTGTTGTTGTTGGATAGGACAGAGAGAAATTGAGAGAGGAGGGGAAGACAGACATGGGGAGAGAAAGACAAACACCTGCAGACCTGCTTCATCACATGTAAAGCAACTCCCCTGCAGCTGGGGAGCTGGGGGCTCCAACTGGGATCTTTACTGTGACCCTTATTCTTTGTACCGTGTATTTTGCCTGCTGTGCTACAGCCTAGCTCCCACCAGTTGGTCTTTAAAAAAATTTCCTTTATTGGGCAGGAAAGGGGAGCAAGAAAAAATAAGTTCTAGCAATCATATTTGATCTTTCAAATCAGTGTGATTACTCAGTCTTTGTATATCATTTTGCCACCAAATTCACTATATTGTGGCATAACTTAAAGACTTACTGGAGATAGTTTGTCCTTAAGTTAAATCTTGAAAATCAGGCATCTAAAATAGAAACCTAGTTAGCTTTGCATGTGCTTTTCTTTATGGTCTAACATATGCTTTCATTTTAAGGTTTAATAACGGTTATGTGTAGAATAGAGTAAAAATGTGTTCTTAAAAAAAAATAATGTGAATGAATTCACACCTTTCTCCATTTTCTCTGCTTGGGTTGGGTTCATTACTCCTGGATATAAGAGTTCTAATAATCAATTAAGTTAAAAAAAAAAAACCTGCCACATTTATTTGTAAATCATGGCAAATCGTGAAAACTACTTGAGAACTTTGGGAACTACTCTCTGTCTTAATCTAGCTTTCTAGTCCTATTCTTAATTCTGACACTTTCTGCCCAGAGAATATTTTTAGTCCACCTGCATATTACCTACCAGGCTCAGGCAAAAATTACTAAGGTAATTTTTTTTACTAAAGTAAAAAAGTTATACGTTCTATTGTTTCTAATACAGGATTTATTGCTTATATATGGCTGTATAGCAATTACTCTCTTATTTAGATGCTTAAAGTCTTATTTCTCTTTGCTTTAAGTACTGTTTTATTTATGCATGCATATGTTTATAAAATTAATAATTATTAGTGAACAATCAGAATATAGTTTAGTTGACTACCTCAAGCTTACAATTGCTAAGGAGGATACAATCAAATTACTAGGGTATGAGAGATAGTCTAATGATTAGGCAAAGAGACTCTAACCCCTGAGGCTCTGAGGTCCCAGGTTCAATCCTCCACACCATCATAAACCAGAGTTTATTGTAAAATTGATTAATCAGATAATTAATTAGTTTCAGTCTAAACTGTGTACTTATATAAATGTTATAAATGAGGATGCTTTTTAATTAAAGATTTATTTATTAATCAACGAGAGGGAGAAAAGTACAGAACATCATTCTTACATGTCAAAGCCAAGTATCTGTGTGGAAGAAATTTTCTGGAGAGAGTAAGATGGGGTGGGGGGAGTGGGAGCTGTATCTAACTAAGAAAGAAACCATACTTGAGCAATACCATGAGTGAGGCAGGAGAGCAAGTGCTTTATCCCTCTAGGATCCATCTGTCAGTGCATAACCATCATCAAGGCAGGGAATTCCCTTTGATGAGGGTGGCATCAGTCTTAGGAGGAGAGGCCTAGACTACACCATGTCCACTCTCAAGGGCTGCTGAAGTTTTTCTGAGAGTCCCCTTTGATTATAAAATATGCACAATATTTTTCACATAGAAATGTAAATTGAAGCAAAAATAATAAGAAGGTTGCTATAAGAGGCTTGCTTCTTGAGAATGAAGCCAAATAGGAGAGAAAACTGGAAATGAGAGACATTGGAAAATTCAGTGCAATGTAATATTTGAGCTCCAAAACAGGATCAATAAGGAGTATTACCCCCCCAAAGTTTTAAAAATATTTTATTAGAGATTAAATAATGACTTCTAATACTGTAAGATAACAGGGGTATAATTCCACACAGTTCCTACCATGAGAGTTCTGTGTCCCATCACCTATCCTTTATCCTATTCTTTATCCCTCTGGGAGTATGGAACAAAATTCTTTTTGGGGTACAGGACATAGGAGTTCTGGCTTCTGTAATTGCTTTTTTGCAGGATATGGGTCTTTACAGGTCAATCCATAGCACCTACCTGTTTCTATCTTTCCCTAGTGGGGTAGGGGCCTGTGGAGGTGAGACTTTGGGACACATTGGTATGGTATTTTGCCCAGGGAATTCAGGATGGACTCAGTAGCATCCACAACTTGGTGGTAAGATACAAATCAGGACAAATCATTCAATAAACAGGAATGAAAAAGTCAGAACAGAGAAGATGAAATCAGAAGACTTTAGCAGGGGTAGAAACTAGGAAGTCTATTTTAGGTATGTCACAAGGGGTCCATGACTTTAGTAATTTTTGCCTGAGCTTGATAGGTAATATGCAGGTGGGCTAAAGGTATTATCTGTGGAGGTGGCGTCGTATTTGGGAACAGGACTAGAAAGTTGGATCAGGGAAAAGAGCAGTTTCCAAACATAAGGATAGAATATAAATATCGTTAACTATTTACCCCATTGACCTAAACTAGGGCCCATATATGTTCATATTTATCACAAGAACCTTTGTAACCTTTGAGTCCTTGTCAGTCTGAGCTTGTAGTCCATGGTCACAGCTGGGAACATTCTAGTCTGCAGTCATTTCAGGACCAGTCTTCCTCAAGTGGCAGAGTAGGCTGACCTAGCCACCCTTTGGAGAGTGGGGCAGTTCCTACAATTTCTACTTTGTAGTAAGGGCAAGTTCCTGGAGAGGCACACAAGAGGGATTATTCTGATATTCCTGTTGAAAGTGATCAGTCATGGGGGGAAAGAAAATCTACTAGAGTTCTAGGTCCATCATGTCTATTTGGGAACCCAAGGGTTCCCTGAGTAGAGCTCGAGATGATGGAGTGGACTGGTATTGGCCATAAAAGTGAGCCAATCTCTTGCCTTTATTCAGTTTTTATAGTCCTTTCTTTATCTGATGAGCTTAGACTTTCTCCTAATTGTTAAGGCATTGAGTGTCATTTGTTGTATCTGCAAAAGATAGATATATTCTCTATTATTCTTGATAAGAAAGAGAGAAATTGAGAGGGGAGGAGATATATATAGAGAGAAAGATAGACCTGCTTCACCACTTGTGAAGCCCCTGCCCACGAAGGTGAAGACTCTAACACAGACCCTTGTGCACGTTAATGTGTGTACTTAACTTTTTGTGCCACTGTTTGGCTTCCAAAAGTCACTATAATCACCTTTACTGTAAAGCTTTTTTTGAAGTTTCAATACCTGGCAATCACAAAATTCTAGTAATAAACTTTCTGAAAAAAAAAGTTTTCTGAGGTGCAATGACTACTTAGATCCATTTCTAATAACATAATGTACAGAATATTCCCAAACATTCATAGTAACATAAATATACAGTGCCCTCCCTAATTAAATTTATACCATTTAACACAACCTTATCTCAAAATAACATATTTTTCTTTCTGGTACACCCACAGTATTTTATCTGTTATGTGTACATTTCTAAATATCCCTTATTTCTTTAAGTTGTGTGTATTCATATTCTCCCAAATATTTTCTCTCGATTAGTACTCTCACTAAAGTACATAAATAGAAGTAAGAAACTGAATCAATTTCAACTAATTTCTTTGTTCTCATTTCAAAGCATGAGCTCTATGCAGAGTGACAACAACTTCAACTAAGTTTGTAAAGAAATATACTAATCCATTTACTAAAACTGATTACATCTATGTCTGAGATAACATGGTAGCAATTGCAGAAAATCTTCTCACACAGAGAGCATTTTCAACTTGAAATTCAGCCTCAGTGAACGAATGCTCTGAGATTTTGATTCAATTACTCCCGTTGCCACGCCTGATGGTGAAAATCCCTCTGTGCCAGTTATGTCCCTGCTTCAACTAGCAAAGTTCTTGCCTGCAGGCAAGAATTAACTTCCAGGAGAATGATGTTTTAGGGTCTAGTGAGCCATGTGAATCATGGGGCTTTCATCTTAACAGGAGAGAAACAAGAAGTCAATGTCCAGAATTCATTAATGTTTCACTTTGTATAGGTCCAACAACATCCTTTTTTTTTTCTTTGTGTCTTACCATGTTCTCTAGTCTCAACTACATGCCTATGGCAAGTGAATATTTTCCTTTTTAATTTTGTTTCCACTGCTTGTTGTATTTATATCTTATAATCTGAGACATCTCTTATAGTTGTTTGCACACATCTTCAAACTCCACTTAACAATAGGAAGTACTTTGTTTTCATATTCCTTTAATTATGTAGGTTTTTTTGTTCAATTTGTGTATTTTTTGTTATAAATAAACTATATTTGTGCTTCTGGAACTAATAAGATCAAGAACAATCTTTCATATCTATTACATGTGTCACTAATTATTTAAAAAAATATTTTATTTATTAATTATTGGATAAAGACAGAGAGAAATTCAGAGGGGAGTGTGAGACAAAAAAGGAAAGAGACAAATATACCTGCAGCCTTGCTTCATCACTTGTGAAACTTTCCCCCTACAGGTGGGAACCAGGGAGCTTGAACCTGGATCCTTGTACACTGTTAATGTGTGCACTTAAACAGGTGTACCACTGCCTGGCTTCAGTACTAATACTTACATTGTATAAGCTTCTAAGAAAATCTATACTTTATATAAACTCTATATCCCTATTATATTTGAGGGTATATGTAAACTTATATACTTAGGTTTGCATTAGACACACTGAAATATACCTCAAAGGAATATCATGTGTACTGGTACCTTATTATCTTTCATGTGAGTTAGCTCTTATATATTCACACTCAATATCTATTTAGTACTTTGAGTGGCATATTTATTTAACAGACAAGTTCCAAAATATCACACTACATATTAAGGATAGACTACTGCTGATAAATGTTAGAAAATATTTTTAGGGAATTCAAAGTCATTCTGGTAGAAATGGATCTTTCTTATTTCTGAAGCTGTATTAAAAATGTAAAGGTATTAATTTCCTTTTAAAATGTTTTGGTAATTGCATTTTGAAAACTTCTTGATAGTCCAATAGAAATCATCTCGAATTACTGGACAAATAACAATAGATCTTAATTTTATTCTGACTTGTCATGAATTAGCTGTATGGCCATGTATCAAGTTTCTGAAAACTTTTTTTCTCAATGGTAACTGATTATTCTAATATTTATACTTGTTTACTCTCTCTTAATCCTTCTTGATATCCCTCTGCTTCTACCCAACAAATGAATATACTAAAAATATTTTATCTGTTTACACATGAGGAAGTAACACAAGTAGCAAGTGTCCAGTATGTGGTAGTTCACTATAGTTCCTGATCATTTGACCTGAATAGGTGAATTTGTATTTGTTTCCAATATAAAACTCTCATATATACATAAAAATATGAATATACTCCACAATTTAAAATTTATACTATTGTAATAGGACTTCATCTCAAAATTTATTCATATTATTATCATTATTAGAAAACTTGTAAATACTATATTTCATCATTAACTATGTGATCTTAGTATTTCATGATTTCTCCAAAATAAATCAGATACTGGACAAGATATTCTTGGAAGGGGTCTATTCAAACATTTGCTCTTGTTTGAAACTCATGTATCTTCTTCTTCCATAATATATAATTATTATAATTTTACTTTATCCATGCGTATCTGATATTTCTTCATCCAGTTTGACGGACCCTCTTTTCTCTCTGAAACATTAATGACTGTTTAATCTTTAACTTGGTCTTCAACTCATTTTTCTTCTCACACTATACTTTCTTCTAAGTTCAGTCACTCTTACTATTCACCTTACTATTATTTCTATATAACTATAATTCATCTTCTCTAATCCCTGTCTCTTCCCTTGAACCCAGACCCTCATGCCTCAACTCATGACAACCTGGATATTTTTTACAAGACCAATGTGCTACTCCTAATAACACAAATGCGTGCCCCTTTCAAAATTTCTCCTCCTCTACCTTTTGCAATTCAATAAACTGTCCCATCATCTACTCAAAAGCTCTTCAAAAACTAGAAATCACTCCTGACCTGTCCCTCTATTGCAGTACCTATATTAAATCAATTGCTCAAGTCACTTCACTGTAATTCCACTGCTATTCTCAATGTAAAGTGTGTCACATTATCTCATATAGAGAACATAAGATGTCACCATTTTTGTAACTCTTTTTTATTTGGAGGGAGAAGAACTTGCTGCTGAAATTTGGGGAGAGAAATATAGAATGTTTTTGTATAAATTATATTAAAATATTAAAAACAAATAATTACCTTTTTATACTCAATAGTTGATGGATAAATAATAGGAATGGACTTAGTGTTCTGTGATGCATAGAGTCAAGTTTTCTGCACCATACTTCAACTTTGGGGAAAAGGAAGGTGATTTCTTCAGCCAGCCTCTGAACAATGGGCTGGTTCTTCCTAAAGTAACAAAGCATGTGCCATTTTAAATTAATACTATACTTTATATTTAGGCTCCAAAAGCTTTAGCACGTGGGAAATTCTTGACAGGTTTTAGTAATATCTATCAGAGTTAATTTAGGATTTATTATTTGTTATAAATCTCAACAGGGAATTCAATGAGGATGAATCACGAACTAATACTGAACACACTAATCATCCAAAATATATGACCCCTGTTCAACCCACGGATTATTTCAGTCTCTAAATTGTTCTTTGTGCAAACTAACTCTTAATATTAACTTGACTAATTCAGTGTTTTAAGTCTGTTCATTTAATAAGAACAGCTAATGCCTAAATAATAAATATCACTTTCTATATGTTACCTACTAAACTCTTCGTACACAGTAAAAAAAAATAATAATAATTCTCACAAATACAGAGGTAATTAATAGTTTCAACTTCATTTTTCAGAATAAAAAAATGAAACAAGGGGCTGGGCAGTGGCGCACTTGATTAAGCACACATAGTATGAAGTGCAAGGATCCTGGTTGGAGCTTCTGGCTCCCCACCTACAAGGGGGTCACTTCACAAGTGGTTAAGCAGCTCTGCAGGTGTCTACCTTTCTCTCTCCCTCTTTATCTTCTTCTCCCTTCTCAATTTCTCTCTATCAAAAAAAAGAAAAAAAGAAAAAAATGGCCACAGGAGCAGTGGTTTCATAGGGCTGGCACCAAGCCCCAGAAATAACCATAGAGGAACAAAACAAAACAAAACAAAAACACCAAATGGCTTAGTTATTCCGCATGAGATACAGAGTAGAAACAAAATTCATAACCAAACTATGTGACCTAAGGGCTTAAATTCTTACACATAAACCTTTACTATGAATACACATTATTTTCCACCAGTGTTTTATGCTATTTTTTGTTAAAGTCCATACTTAAATACATACTTCTAAAAAAACTGGTGTTTCTAGTGAAAAGATGACTTGATATCTATTACCATACTGAGTTCATATCTCTTTCTAGGTTTGGTGGTTATTTCCTTGAAGAGCTATCTGTTATGTAGTACTATTTTCCAACAAGTCTTAAAGACAATTTGAATGGAAAGTATCTATTTTTTTAATATTTACTACAAGGAAGATAAGTATAAATCTATAGAATTTGTTTCAAATTGTCATGTTGAAAAAAATTTAATCATTTCCAGTATTTTAAATCCTATTGTTAGGAAGAAGGCATTATTAAATCAATAACTAGAGGTATTTTTTTAAGAGGTGATACTTGTAAAATTGGAGGTGGACGGCTAAAACAGGAACATTATAAAAGTCATGTGTACAATCAAAATATAAATTAATCACTCATAGACACATTCAATGTTGTAAATGTTGGTGGTTCTTAAACAAAAACTCAAATGATAGATTGATTGAAATAGACAACATCTGTACCTTATCCTGAATATTATCTATAAAGCTGAAAGTAAGTGTAAACATCAGGACTAATCATCTTTGCTTGTATATAGAATTGCTACTGAAAATTAATTTATCAACTGCTTATTGAATTCTATAAATGACTAGGTAAGCAATATAAGCACAAGTTACTCATTTATAAGCAACACCATGTGAACACTCTCATTAAATCTAAAGGGAATAAAACACTGTTTAGATTGTTCAGACTCTAAACCTTTCAGTAAATTCAGATAGACTAGCTCAGAAGAATATAAAAAGTGATAATTCTCTTTTATTTCTTTATTAGGGAATTAATGTTTTACATTAGATAGTGAATACAATAGTTTGTACATGAATAGCATTTCCCAGTTTTCCATATAACAATATAACCCCCACTAGGTCCTCTGTCATCTTTTTTGGACCTGTCTTCTCTCCCCCATACACCCCAGAGTCTTTTACTTTGGTGCAATACACCAATTCCATTTCAGGTTCTACTTGAGTTTTCTCTTCTGATTTTGTTTTCAACTTCTGCCAGAGTGAGATCATCCCATATTCATCCTTCTGATTCTGACTTATTTCACTTAACATAAATTTTCAAGGCCCATCCAAGATCCAAGATAGGCTGAAAATGGTGAAGTCACCATTTTTTATAGCTGAGTAGTGTTCCACTGTATACATATATATACATATATATATATACATATATATATACCACAACTTGCTCAGCCACTCATCTGTTGTTGGACACTTGAGTTTCTTCCAGGTTTTAGCTATAACAAACTGTGCTGCTAAGAACATATGTGTACATAGATCTTTTTGGATGGGTGTGTTGGGTTCCTTAGGATATATAACCTGTAGAGGAACTGCAAGATTATAGAGTAGGTCCATTTCTAGACTTCTGAAAGTTCTCCAGACTGTTCTCCACAGAGGGTGGAACAATTGACATTCACACCAGCAGTGTAAGAGGGTTCCTTTGACCCCACAACCTCTCCAGCATTTGTTGCTGTTACCTTTTCTGAGGTATGACATTCTCACAGGAGTGAAGTGGTATCTTATTATTATCTTTATTTGCATTTCTCTTACAATCAAAGACTTGGAGCATTTTTCCATGTGTTTCTCAGCCTTTTGGATCTCTTCTGTGGTGAATATTCTGTCCATGTCCTCTTCCCATTTTTATATGGGGTTATTTGTTTTCCTGTTGTTGGGTTTGACAAACTCTTTATATATTTTGTTTATTACCCTGTTGTTTGATGTATGGCATGTGAAGATCTTCTCCCCTTCTGTGAGGGGTCTCTTGGTTTGGATAGTGGTTCCTTCTGCTGTGCATAAGTTTTTTAATTTGTTGTAGTCCCTAGGTTTATGCTTGCTTTAGTCTTATTTGTTACTGGATTGGTTACATTGAAGATGTCTAAAATTTATGCGTAAAAGAGTTCTGCCAATATTTTTCTCTAAGTATCTGATAGTTTCTGGTCTAACATCCAAGTCCTTGATCCACTTGAAATTTACTTTTGTATTTGGTGAAATATAGTGGTTCAGTTTCATTCTTCTGCATGTTGCAAGCCATTTTTTTTTCCAACACCATCTGTTAAAGAGACTCATCTTTCCCCTTTAATAGTCTGGGAACTTTTGTCAATTATTAGATGTCCATTGGTGTGGGCGCTTACTTCTGGGCTCTCCATTCTACTCCACTGATCAGTGTGTCTATTCATATTTTAGTACCAACCAGTTTTGATTACAATGGCTATATAATACAATTTGAGATCTGGAAGTGTGTGATGCCTCCAGTTCTGTTCTTTCTTCTCAAGATTGTTTTGGCAATTCTAGGTCTTTTCTGGTTCCAGATAAACATTTGGAGCATTTGTTCTATTCTCCTAAAAAATATGGGATCTTGATGCGGATAGCATTGAATTTGTAGATGGCTCTGGGTAGTATATTTATTTTGATGATGTTAATTCTTCCAACCCAAGAACATGGAATATCTTTCCACTTCTTTGTGATTTTTTTTTCAATTTCCTTGTGTAGTGACTCATAATTTTCAGTATACAAGTCTTTCATTTCATTTCTTAAAGTTTATTTTTAATTCCCTTTTGTTGTCCTTTATTGTTATAGTTATTATTGTTTTTGGATAGGACAGAGATAAATGGAGAGCGGAGGGGAAGACAGAGAAGGTGAGAGAAAGATAGATACCTGCAGACCTGCTTCACCACTTGTGAAGTGACTCCCATTCAGGTGGGGGGCCGGGGCTTGAACCATTATCCTTATGCCAGTCCTTTCACTTTGTGCCACATGCACTTAACCCGCTGCACTATAGCCTGACTCCCAGAGTCTTTCATTTCTTTGGTTAGGTTTATTCCTAGATATTTTATTGTTTTTGTTGCTATAGTCAAAGGAATTAATTTCTGGATTCTAAATTCTTCTAACTTAATGACTACATAGAGAAATGCCACTGACTTTTGAATGTTAATTTTGTAGCCTGACACCTATCTTGCTAATTCTGTCTTCAGCCTCATTTATTCTATTCTCTCTCATGTCTACTGCTTTCTGGAATTCATCTGTTTTGTTACCCTGTTCTGTTACTGTTTTAGCTTGTTCAGCTATTTGTGTTCTTAGCTCAGCTATTTCACCTTTCAGCTCTCTAATAACCTTGAGACAATTAGTGTTTTCTTCCAGAGTCTCATTTGTTATTTCTGCATTTCTGATGACAATTTTTTCCAACTCTTTACTCACGCCTGTGATTATTTCCTTAGCTAGTGTTTTGATGTTGACCTCATTATTTTGTGCTTCAACCTTTGAGGGGCTTTTTAGCTGAACTCTTGTCCTGGTTCATTTCTCCATTATTTCTTCTTGTTGGTTTAACCATTTTATATAGTGTTTTATGAGGTCCGTCTCTCAGTATTTTTCCAATTATTGATCACTCTTGCCTGGATTGACTTGTGTCTAAGTAAGGTAATTAAAGGGTTCAAAGTTATGGAAATTGGCAGTTGTTCCAATGTTATTTTAATCCCTGATTTGGAATTTAAAAGGCTTAATAGGCTTAAAAGCATCTTTTGTTCTTTTTCTTTCCAGTAAGCTATGGAAGCTTGAGGGTTTTTAAACTATAAGTAGGCTTCTTAGCTTAATCACTGACTCCTGACCAAGAGATAAAGCAGGGTTGGGCAGAGATAAACCAGTGGTTATGCAAAGAGACTATCACAGCTCCACTGCTAGGCCATGGAGGCACAGACCTTCTTGGAGCCCTCTCTTCCCTTCAGCTGTCTTTTTGTTGGTGAAACAGACTGGACATGGTTTCTCAACTGGTAAACTGCTGGGCTGTTGCCAGCTATTTAATCTCTCCCTAGGCTTCTCTCTTTCCAGGAGCCACACACACTCACCAGTGATTTGGTGGGTTCCTGAAGTTGTTTTAGTTCTATCTTGTTTCGGTCCTAGGTGGTCTCCTTTGGTATTCCTAGTTGACCTGGGAGAATGAAAGGAGAGAAACACAGCTGCTGCTGCTCCATAGCCTCGCCCAAAAAAAGTGACAATTCTGACGCCATCTTCTTAGGCAATGCTTTTAGACTTCCTGCATGTTAGTTGTTGTACTCAAGCAAAAATTAGCAAAGTCATGGGCCCCATGGAATATACCTAAAAATAGACTTCCTAGCTTCTTCTAACATAAAGACCACAAATATCATCTACATTCTTACCTTTAGGTTCCAGATTATTAAGCAATTTGTTCTGCTTTATATATTAATGCTTTTCAGCCACCAATTTGCAGGTGCTACCATGACGCCACCCTGACTTCCCTGGTCAGACAACCTCACCTCCTTAAATCCCCTCCCCACTAGGGAAGGAAATAGGTTGGGGATGTGGATCAACTTGTTGGTGCCCATGTCCAGTGGAGAAGCAATTACAGGGCCAGACCTTCCACTTCTTGCATCCCATGGGGAGTTTTAATGCATATCCCCAGAGGGATGGACAGTGAGGAGGCTTCCAGTGGATGGGATGGGATACAGAGCTCTGGTGGTAGGAACTCTGTAGGATTGCACCACTCATCACACAATCTTGTTGAACATTACTGAATGACTAATATAAATTTTTTTTTAAGTGACATGCTGGGGTAAGAGATGGCTCACTTGGTACAGCACAAACATTACATGCTTGAGGTCACCACAGGGAATTCCTTTATAGGGAAGCTTCATAACCAGTATGAAAATGCTTCTATGTCTCTCTTTCTCTGTATGTATCCCCCCTCTTTCCTTCTCCCTTCTCTCTCTCTCTTTCTCTCTCTCTCTCTCTCTCTCTCTCTCTATATATATATATATATATATATATATATATATATTTTTTTAAAGAAAGGAAGGAAATAAATAAAGGAAAGAAAGAAGGAAGGAACTAACTAAAGGAAGGAAGGAAGGAAGAAAAGGCTGGCAGAAGTAAAGGACTAGTATAAAAACTGAGCCCTAGTGATAATCCGGGCATGGGGGGGGGGTGTTCCAGTGACTTGCCTGAAATCTGAAAAGTGATAACACACATTCATTTATTTATAGAGTGATTCAACATCAGTCTTCCAAAAAGGTATGATATGACAGCAAAAAGGAAAGTTTCTAGTTGCTTCAAATTACTATTGGTGTGTATGTAGGTGATTTGATGATTTGTAATAGGTGAAATGGAAAAAAAATAATTTAATTTTGTTCTTTCAAATGTTTTAAGGGAGCAGTTATGTTACAATAAGAATGTGAACTAAACTGCAATAAAAATAACTAAAATTATTTTAAAATTTGGCTTATCATCCTAACAAACTTAATTGGTATAAAATGAATTTCAAACACCCACCTCAATACAACATTGGAGGTACCCATTATATTTGAATGGATACATGTTTTTTCCCCAATATTCATAGTCAGAGGAAGCCATGTGATCTTTAAGTAAGTGATTACTTAATTTACATCTGTCACAAAAGTTTTGAAACTTGAAATTAATATGAAATGTGGCAAAAATTAAAAATAAATTGCCAGGTCTGGACTATGGAAAAATGAGATATTCAGAAACTTGAGAATTTAGAAGTTTAGAATGAAAATATTTAAAGTTAAGAAGCCCTCCCCACATTTTACATTTGTATTTGCATATTCTTAAGTATGCCAGGAATTAGGGAATGGAAATATAAGAAGACAACAACTTGATAACCTTAATATATTTTATAGTGCATACAGTTACTCTAATATATAGTTATCGTTCAACAAGTAATGAATAGCCATGAATTGTCAATACATAAATAAGAACCAAATTCTTTCATCTTTGCTCTCTGTTATTTTCAGGAGTTCATTATCATAGAATGTGTCCTCCAGAGCTAACCTTAGTAAAAATCTGGAGGGTTAACAGTGACAGCCATTTGATTATGGAATATAATGAGTGAAAATATATAGTCCAGACTTTTTTTTAAATTTATTTTTTATTTAAGAAAGGATAAATTAACAAGACCATAAAGTAGGAGGGGTACAACTCCACACAATTCCCACCACCCAATCTCCATATCCCATCCCCTCCCCCGATAGCTTTCCCATTCTCTTTCCCTCTGGGAGCATGGGCCCAGGGTCACCGTGGGTTGCAAAAGGTGGAAGGTCTGGCTTCTGTAATTGCTTCCCCGCTGAACATGGGCGTCGACTGGTCGGTCCATACTCCCAGTCTGCCTCTCTCTTTCCCTGGTAGGGTGGGTCTCTGGGGAAGGAGAGCTCCAGGACGCATTGGTGGGGTTTTCAGTCCAGGGAAGCCTGGCCAGCATCCTGATGGTATCTGGAACCTAGTGGCTGAAAAGAGAGTTAACATACAAAGCCAAACAAATTGTTGAGCAATCATGGACCCAAAGGTTGGAATAGTGGAGAGGAAGTGTTGGGGGGGGGGGGTACTCATGGCAAACTCTAGTGTACTACTGCTTTCAGGTATATATTTTGCACTTGTTAATAGATATGTGTGAACATATGCTCTCTCTCACAGAACCTGGTCTATATCTAGGTTTTGGGTCTTTGTTAGAAAGTGAACCACCTGGGATGGAATTAGAGAATATTATGAAAGGAAAGGTCTCACCCGAGTAATGAAGCTGAAGGGTTGTCATTCCACACACGAAGTCTCTGGACACAGTCTGAGGTGAAGCATGTTGAGGTGGCAATCGTTGTGTTGATTAGGTTGTGATCAGTTGATTCAATATTACTTGATATGGATTGGGAAAGGCATGTGGGAAAGTGGGCCCTATCCTAAGGTTCCAGGACTGGGGGAAATATAGGCTCTGTAGTGGAGATGTGAGGTTCCTGATGTCTTAGGGTACAAAGACAATGGATAGTTAATGTTATCATCACATTATTTGCTAATTGGGTCAACTTTGAAAAGTCCTTTTGTTAGGGTTTGCTGTATAGTACCCAGTATCTTGTATATAGCTGTGCCACTGGTTGCTTCTGATCTACTTGGTCTAGGCTTTTGAGAGAGTCCACATATCAAATACACAACCTATATATTAAAAAGACTCAGTCTGTGTTTTAAAAACTTCGAGACATACAATTAATTTCCCCCCTCTCATATTAAATAACTAGTGATTTATATGACTACACTTTACTAGGAGTGTACAAAAACACCATTCCCACCACCAAAAGACTGTGTCCCATCACACCCCCCCATCCCCCACCGGCCCATGAAGCCACATGTCTACCCCTCACCACAGCATTTTACTTTGGTGCCCTACTTTCAATTTGGTCAGATCCTGCTTTCAATTTCCCTTTCAAATTTTCTTCCTCAAATTCTGTATTTGAGTGGGAACATTCCATACTCATTTTTATCTTTGTGAGTTAGCTCACTTAACATAATTCCTTCTAACTCTGTCCAAGATGGGTCAGAGAAGGTGGGTTCATTGTTCTTGATAGTTGTATAGTATTCCATTGTGTATATATACACAGCTTTCTCAGCCACTCATCTGTTGTTGGGCACTTGGGTTGCTTCCAGGTTTTATCTATTACGAATTGTGCTTCTATGAACATAGGAGTACACACCTCTTTTGGTTGGGTGTTATGGAGTCCTTGGGGTATAACCCCAGGAGAGGAATTACTGGATCATATGGAAGGTCCATGTATAGCCTTCTGAGAGTTCTCCAGACTGCTCTCCACTGAGGCTGTACCAATTTACATTCCTACCAGCAATGCAAAAGGGTTCCTCTGTCCCCACATCCTCTCCAGCATTTGTTGCTGCTGTCCTTTTTGATGTATGCCATTCTTACAGGAGTGAGGTGGTATGTCAATGTTGTCTTAGTTTGCATTTCTCTGACAATCAGTGATATGGAGCATTTTTTCATATGTTTGTTAGCCTTTTGGATCTCCTGTGAGGTGAATGTTTTGTTCTTATCCTCTGCCCATTTTTGGATGGGGTCATTTGCTTTTTTGGTGCTAAGTTTGCTGAGCTCTTTATATATTTTGATAATTAGTTTCTTGTCTGATGTATGGCATGTTAAAATATTTTCCCATTCTGTGAGGGGTTTCTTTGTTTGTTTAATAGTTTCTTTGGATGTGCAGAAGCTTTTCAGTATGATGTAGTCCCATTGGTTTGGTTCTGCTTTAGTCTTTCTTGCAATTGGTTTTATTTCATCAAAGATGTCCTTGAGGTGTAGGTGGGAAAGTGTTTTACCAATGTTTTCCTCTAAGTATTTGATTGTTTCTGGTCTGACATCCAGGTCTTTGATCCATTTGGAGTTGATTTTTGTTTCTGGCGAGATAAAGTGGTTAAATTTCATTCTTCTGCATGTTACAACCCAGTTTTCCCAGCACCATTTATTGAAGAGAGTCTCCTTCTTCCACTTAATGCTTTGGGCACCCTTATTAAAGATTAGCTGTCCATAGGTGTGGGAGTTTAGTTCTGGGCTTTCAATTCTGTTTCACTGGTCTGTGTGCCTATTTCTGTTCCAGTACTGTGCTGTTTTGATGATGATGGCTTTATAATATAATTTGAGATCTGGGAGTGTGATGCCTCCATTTCTGTTTCTTTTCCTCAAGATGGTTTTGGCCATTCTAGGTGTTTTCAGGTTCCAGATAAATGATTGTAATGTTTGTTGTATTCTCTTAAAGAAGCTTGGTGAAACTTTGATGGGTATTGCATTAAATTTGTATATGGCTCTGGGGAGAATATTTATTTTGATGATATTTATCCTTCCAATCTGTGAGCATGGAATGTCTTTCCATTTCTTGGTATCAGTTTCTATTTCCTTGAGTAGCGACTCATAGTTTTCAGTATACAAGTCTTTCACTTTTTTTTTTTTTTTTTCCCTCCAGGGTTATTGCTGGACTCGGTGCCTGCACCACGAATCCACCGCTCCTGGAGGCCATTTTTACCCCCTTTGTTGCCCTTGTTGTTGTAGCCTCGTTGTGGTTATTATTATTGCCCTTGTTGACGCTATTCATTGTTGGATAGGACAGAGAGAAATGGAGAGAGGAGGGGAAGACAGAGTGGGGGAGAGAAAGAGAGACACCTGCAGACCTGCTCCACCGCCTGTGAAGCGACCCCCCTGCAGGTGGGGAGCCGGGGGCTCGAACCGGGATCCTTACGCCGTCCTTGCGCTTTGTGCCACATGCGCTTAACCCACTGCGCCACCGCCCGACCCCCAACTTTCACTTCTTTAGTCAGCTTTATTCCTAGATATTTTATTGATTTTGCTGAAACAGTAAATGGGAGTGATTTATGGATGTCTTCTTCTTCAGATTTAGTGTTTGCATAAAGAAATGCCACTGATTTTTGTACATTGATTTTGTAGCCTGACACCTTGCTATATTGCCTAATAACTTCCATAGTTTTATGCTGGATTCTTTAGGTTTTTGTATGTATACTATCATGTCATCTGAAAAGAGTGAGAGCTTGAATTCTTCCCTTCCAATCTGTATTCCTTTGATTTATTTCTCTTGCCTGATTGCTATGGCAAGAACTTCCAATACTATGTTGAAGAGTAACGGTGACAGTGGATTGAAGTAGTTCAACCACTACCAGTTAGCCAAACAATGTCTCCAGTCTGTGAAAAAGTAGCAACCAAGTCCAAGTAAAGAAGAAAGAGAAAGGAAAGAAGGGATAGCAAGAATAGACAATTATGCAAATCTACTATCCACTGTATATTCTAGGGGTAGCAAGAGGAGAAAGGGAAGTAGAGCAGAGTTACACACATAGAGAATCCACTCTGAGTCAGATTTCTTCCCCAAAATAATTCACAAATGAATATCAGTGAATTCAGAAAGCCAAAGAAGAAGGAAGGAAAACAAAATAAAAAGAGAAACAAGAGAGATAAAAGAAAAAAGAAAAGAAAAAGAGCCGTAATAAAAGGACAGTGAAAGTAAAGTTTTTTAATTGATTAATTTATTCTTTATTTCATTTTATTTTTTTAATTAGCTAGGAGGAGGGAGAAGGGGAGAGTGGGTAAAGGAGATAGGAGTAGTGAAACAAGTTCCTCTCATAGTGGATAAGATGCCTGATCCCCTAGCAATGAAAGATACCCTAAGAGTTAATTCTGGTCAACCTAAAGTATTGGGGGGTGAGATACACCTCTAAATAATATTAATAATAAAATAGAGCAGGGTAAAAAAAACTGTCCCAAATTGCCTCAAGCCTCCTGAGCAGAGGCAGCTGATTGTAAGATACTAAAACAAACAAAAAAACAGAAAATAACCCCACCTCAGGAATAGACAAGAATAGCAGGAATAGACAGTTATGCAAATATGCTATCCACTGTATATTCTAGAGGTAGCTAGAGAATAAAGGGAAGTAGAGCATAGATACATGCAGAGAGAGTCCACTCTTTGTCGGATTTCTTCCCCAAAATAATTCCCAAACGTGTATCAGTGAATTCAGAAAGCTGAAGGAGGAAGGAAGAAAGGATGACAAGAATGAGAAAAATTAGAAAAAAAAGAGAGAGAGAAAAGAAAAATATAAGAAAAAGAACAGTAATAAAAGAGCAGTGAAAGGAAAGAGTTATTTATTTATTTATTATTTATTAGCCAGGCGTGGGGGAGGGAGAGAGTGGATAGGGGTGGTAGGAAGAGTGAAACAAGTTACTTTAGAAGTGGATAAGACACCCAGTCCCCTAGCAATGTAAAATACACTAAGAGTTAATTCTGGTCAACCTGAAGGAGAGGGGGAAAGGGATACATGTTTACCTTGTATTGATAATAAAATAGAACAGAGTAAAAAATCCTGTCCTGTCTTCAGCTTGGATGGCTCCAGATTGCCTCAGGCCCCCTGAGCAGAGGCAGCTGATTGTTGAGAAAATAAATCAACAACAACAAAAAAAACCTCTGATGGTCTTTCCCTGTCTGAGTAAGGCTCTTCTTGGTGGAATATTTGTATCTGGAATTGGTTACTTAGAAAGAAAAAAGGCCAAAGGTTTCAGAAAGGAATAGAATTAGAATGAATGACACCCCCTGGTGGGATAGGAATCTTGGTAAAGAAAGAAGCTCAGCAGGGGAGCCTGTTAGGAGCAGATCTCTGCCCCTCAGGGACTGGTTATGGGGGGAGGGGGAGTGCTCTTCGGGAATGATAATTTAAAATAATTTTTTTTCCTTTCTTTTTACTCTGTTTTCTAACCCAAATTGAGTTATAGTCACCTCCTTGATGTCACTGCTAGGACCCCTTATTGATTGTCCTGTAAAAAAGGCAAAAAATCCCACCGTTTCTAGTAGATGTTGTTGGAGCTCAAGCCACTAGCAGCTTCTCATTCTGCCATCTTCCGGAATCTCCAGTCCAGAACTTTTTAAGTTCAATTTTTTCATTTATAGTCTGACTAAGGCAACTTAAATTTCAGCTTGAAAAATAACATGCAAACTAAAAGCTTTATGTTGAATATCTACGTCAAATTAAAACCATTTAATAGTTACTAATAAATGAATCTATAAATAGTATTATATTTATACAGACACATCGTAATTACTGTCATAGTAATTAATGACATGGATTTTCCCTTCAAATAGTTTTAGTAAGCCAATAGAGTCAGAGTTAATGCTAGAGTTTACCTAAAACCCCCTCTCAAAACTGTAGCTAAAAGTATTAAATACAAATAATTCAAAAGCCAGGGGCTGAGTGGCAGCAAACAGTCAAATGCACATGTAGTCCTCTGCATCAATTCAAATTCAATCCTCAGTTCCCACCTGCAAGGGACAAGCTTCACAAGTGCTCCAGGTGTTTCTTTTTCTCTCTCTCCATCTCCTTCTCCTTTCTGAATTTCTCTTTGTCCTATAAAATAAAAATAAACAAATTAAGTAAACAATTCCAAATTATCTAGGTCCTACTTTGTGAAATCAAGCGAGAAAGGATTATAGCAGTAGGAACATGTTAAGTTAGAGTCACTAAAATAAAGATATTTGCAAACGGATAGATATGGATTTAGGGTGTAGCTGTATAATTCTTACTATGCTAACTTGAGCAAACTAATCTATCTGTGTTTCAACAAAACACATTTAACAAACGTGTTTAGCATCATTTAATAAATGGAAAAAATTGGGAGAGTCTCTAGTACACTATCAATATCAACTGTGTTTTCTTACTACCTTTAATTCACATTTTAAGCTTTGTGCTATATGTAGCCCCTTCTTCCACCAACACATGTACCAACTATTTTCATTTGTCAATTAGAATTAGGATATCTACACTGTACATCTTTAGTACACCTAGTTATATCATCTATGCTATCAGCCACCACCCCCCAAGGTCTATGTGACACCATGGTCCTATAAATTAGTCTGTAAATATTTGCTCACACAATTCAGAAAAGTCACTGCCTGATTAAATAATTGTAGCACTAATGAGTTTGAGAGGCACTTGATCTTATTCTCTTCATAACAACACTATTGCAATTGTCTATATGTATGTACATAAAATTACATATATTTAGACTCTTAGCCTGTTCCATTCAACTTGAAAATTTTGCAAAATTAATGTTAACCAGTAAGGGAAAATATTCAGTCTATTACTAGTAATCAATATGCATGTTTAATTCTAGGCAACTGACAATTCCAGATACGATTTTCCTTCTATACTCAAGCTTGCCTCCTGCTGGATCACATTCTTTTTAACTGAAGTGTCCCTTTCACTCCCATGATTCTAATTCATCCTTTAAGGTTCAGTCTTCTTGTGAATCACTTCATTATGTTGATTTACCCCTTCTCTGATCATTAGTGTGCTCTTAGCTATGTAATATCCTGCTGGGATTATTCTTATACAGTCTTGTGTGAGCTGAGCTATTTCTAAGTTTTGGGGTAGCCTAAAAACAAACTCCATTTCTGGAAGACTAAAAATGACATGATTTTCAAAAGATATAGTCATTCTTAAATACATTTGTATCAAGATTATCTCTCTGATATACTATAGTAAAACCATTGTCTCAGTAAACCTACAGGACATTGGGTAAAATATAACACCAATTTATTCAGAAACTATATCCTACTGTCTACATGGCTTCTACTTCTAAAATCCCTAGATCTCGAATCAGTGAGCAGGTGACTAAGGAATGAGGTTTTAGAAACCAACAAAATAACCTTTACTAGCAACCCAGGAGTATTAAAATAGTAAAATAAAAAAAAAATGTATGTCCATAAGAACTTGAAGAAATTAAAGGAAGAAAAAACCTGCACAATTTATCCAGGCAATCATGAGCAATCATAGAATTGGTTTTCTGTAATTCCAAATTAACTTCTTTAAAATATATGACTTATATGTGATCATTTATTTAGCTTTTATCTACTATTTCAGTAAGATGGAATTGAGTATTATCTGGCATTAAAGTGATTAAAACTACTTGAACGGCATGAGTAATATGCCTTTCTAGAATTAATGATTGTTTAAAAGTGTGTATCTCTTCTATATGTTAACCCTCATACATACCTACATGTTTTCCTAGACATTTGATCGTGGGCACCTTGGACAAATAAGTTTCTAACAGGAGATTCACACCTTTCATCTCTTTTCTCTGAACCATTCTTTCTTAAATCACATAAAAGCTTTTCCTGACTGCCATGTAACTCATGAGTTTCAGCTAAGGATGTTCTGGCAAAAGTTTTGATGTTATCCTTGTATGAGGCTCCCATACACATTCCCCCCAGTTTTATCTTGAGCTGATTAGTTGACAATCAATAGCATCATTCAACTTTGCAAGTCTCTGAATTTCTGAACAGTCAAAATGCTCTTTATTTATGCTTGTAAATAGGTCATGTTTTTTTTTTCCCTCAGAGAGCACCTCTTTGTTGAATTACTTTGAAAAAATCCTGTAAACATAATTCCCTGTTACAGTTTTCTCTTTTGAGAGTTGTTTTTGATTTTTTTTCCCTTAAAGTAATAAGCTCATTAGGAACATCATCAACTTCTCATTTTACCACAAGAAACATTTTTTTCCAAATGCTTTCCCACAGGATAACATTAATAAACATTTTTCTAGCTTTATATACATGTTTCCCCCTACTAACTATAGCCCCGATTTCCAAGTCACACTTCCAGTGACAGTGTAGATGTTGCTGTTAGCATAGCATTCCACTTCCATTATTAATTTCTATCTCTTTCAAGCTACTTTCATGGGTTAAACTGCCATTATAAACTTCTTGATGCTGATGAGAGGAACAGGCTCAAAAAGATGTAATGCAGTGCCATACTCAGGTTCCTAGAGCTTTAAACATTAACATGGACCCCAGAAGACTTGACACTTCCCCTCTCCAGGAACCTGCCAGATTCCCCCCAGGGCCACACACATCTGAGTTCACTGAGGTGATTCTTCTGCTACAACTTGTCCCTTTGAGAGAAGAACTGCTTCATTGTGACTCAGAGTCTATGGGGTGAGATGTGGGAAAATGGTATAGAAGGCACAAGTCAGATTCTTTATGAAGAGATTTGAACTCAAAAACCAATAACAGCTGTGATAATCATCAGTTTTTCATACCACAGTTCTCCTATAATATTGTAGAATAGTTAGAAGCTTTTGAACTCTAAATTCTGCTGAAAGGTGAAAAAAATGCACTCTCTCAACCATGGTTCACAATTCTTTGAGTCACCTATTGCTCACTTGAGAAATTCTGATATTACCTTTATTTTTGCAATGAAAACAAATTTAATGGAGCTATAATTGATATAAATTAACTTCAGATTTATAACACAACCAATATGCATATGTGTGCGTGTATTGTGAAATGATTTCAACAATAAAATAATTACATTATCACTACACACACACACACACACACACACACACACACATTCTTGCTATAAAGATGGCTGAGTAGAATAAACTCCATATTCTTTTTTAACTATCAAACACTAGTCTAGACCTTCACCTTAGCCCTTCACCTTCCAAGCTAGCTCTCTTTGCTATACTAACCTTCTCCATGACCACTTCTTCAGACTTCCCCATGTTATTTCTACTTAGACTTAGTTACTAGAAAAGGCATGTTTTCACTAACTTTGTGTATGTATCTGATAAATGAGGGGTTAGCCGTGGATAGACAGCAGGAAGCTCTAGTAGGTGATGTCTCTCCTGCTCTCTGTTTCTTTTCCCTTCCTGAATCTCCTTCTCTGTGTGTGTGTGTGTTTCTAGATTTATTTTAACTGATGAAGCATAAGACCTGCATTGTTGAGATTCCCAGTTTCGTGTTTAATTCCTGACACTTCATGTATCAGAGAGACCCATGGAATTGTGTCTCTATTTTTCTCTCTTTTTTATTTAATATTTTTATTGAAGAAATGTTATAAGTCTATTGTTGTCGCAGGGACATGGTTGCACATCTCCACAAACTGTGTTAGCACACCTCACTTACCACCAAAGTGCCAAATCTCTCTACCTTGCGCAAGACACTGAATCTTATTTCATTTAGCTTCAGGCCTTCAGTGTTCATCCACATTTTTGTAAATGGCAGTGTTTTCATTTTTAAATAAATGCCAAGTGTTTACAATAAACATTTCAAAAGCATTTATTTTATATGAAACATGAGCTGACTGAGACTGTGCTCTTTAATCCCAGACACTGACAATGGTACACTGTATTAGCATTCATGGTTCATTAAACCAAACAAGGACTGTGGTAATGACTATAGAGGTCCTTAAGAGGGCTTATGATGTTATTCCTGATGGAGATGACCAGTGATGGTGGAGAGAGGCATCTGTTAGAAGTGTAGACCCATCATATCTATGTGGGAATCCAAGGATTCCCTGACTAGAGCACCAGATGGTAGGGTGGCCTCGTAGTGACCAAAATGACCATTGTTACAGTGTGCAAGTATCTTGCCCTTATCCAACTTTTATAGTCACTACTTTGTCTAATAAGGTTATACTTAGAGTGATTGAGGGAAGTGAAATAGGAAGTAGGTGAAGAGGTTATCTAAGCCTAAGTAGAAAATATTTGATTAAGTGCTTTATGGTGTCTCTTTTTAGGTCTTTCTGCTTATTTGCTGCACTTATTGAGTCACTGAAAACTATTGTGCATTTTTGCTTTAATGTGTATATTTTCCCCTCACTTATGGATACATGTGCACATGTGTTCTATGTCATGGGCCTAAGTTCTTTGGCTTTGTTAGGAAGTACCACTAGAAATGGAATTGAGGAGTCCAATGAGCTAGGAAAGTTGTCATCAGAGTAATGGAGCTGAAGGGTTGACACTCCATCCCTGGCCACTCTGGACATTGTCTGAAATGAAACATATGGAGGTGGCATTGGTTCCATTGAGTTTGTTGAGATCATCAGATGCAGGATCAAATGGTACAAATGAAGAGAAGTATGGAGAAAAAGAAACCACGTTACAGAGGTTCCAGGACTGGGAGAAATATGGGTTTTATAGAGAATGGGGCTGGTTCCTACTGTCTTCAAGTTTAAGAAGACAATAGATAGTTATTGTTATTGTTGTTTTTACTGAGCTGGCTTCGCGGGCTGGGGACAGAGACAACCAGAGACTCATGGCTGAGTGGAGAGCAGTATTTCTTTATTGACATGGAACACAGCACAATCTAAGCTATCTCTAATAATAATCTTGTCCTTCTCCCTCTTTTCTCTCTCTCCTCCAGCGGAAGAGTCAGGAACAAAGGAAATACGTAGAATAGGGGGCTGGGATAAGGAAGAAGCGCAAACTAGCAAGGACTAAACCAAAATGTCCTGGAGGCAGGGGGAGTGAGACCAAACCAATGTAACAGAATGACCATGTAAATAGACCACAATGTCAAGCAATGTAACAGAAGGGATTCCAGAAGCAGAACTAGAAGCATACCAACATGTTATAACCAAGTTATTTGGAAATTTGGTTTACTTTGAATATACCATGGTTACGATTTAGTGTACAATATAAGACTTCACCATGATTTATGACCTTTAATGCTATTTACAAGTAACTGTGTCTTATATACTGACAAGACCAGTTGCTTGTGGTCTAAGATTATAGGTAATGTAATAACTCAGAAAATTAATAAGAAAAATGATTATTACAAGTGTATTAACAATTTAAGCCCAGTGCTAAAATTCAATCAGATTACCAATTGATTCCTTAACTGCTTAGATTGAAGAAATATACACTCAGAACTGGGGTCTATGTATCAAAAAGTTTGAGACACTTAATCTACTTTCCCCCTCTTATATTTATTAGTGATTTATAAGGCTATAAGTTAATAGGAGTGTGTATTACCACCATTCCTGCCACCAAAACTCGGTATTGCTATACCTATCTCGCTATAGTGGAGCTGAAAATCTACTCTTCACCATCCTCTCCCCAACCCCCATCTGAGTTCTTTACTTTGGTGCAATACTCCAAATTCAGTTAATTTCTGCTTTCCTTTCCATTCTTCTTTTTCAAGTTCTGTTTATGAGTTTATCATGCCATACTCACCTTCCTTTTTTAGCTTTTTTTTTTTTTCTCCAGGGTTATTGCTGGGGCTCAGTGCCTGCACTAAAAATCTACTGCTCTTGGAGGCTATTTTTTCCCTTTTGTTGCCCTTGGTGTTTTTTTTTTTATGTTGTTGTTGTTATTGCTATCTTTGTTGTTGGATAGGGCAGAGAGAAATTGATAGAGGAGGGGAAGACAAGGAGAGGCAGAGAAAGACACCTGCAGATCTGCTTCACCATTTTTTAACTTATCTCATTTAACCGAAGTCCTTCTAGCTCCATCCAAGATGGGTCAGAGAAGGTGGGTTCATTATTCCTTACAGCTAAGTAGTATTCCATTGTGTATATATACCATAACTTTCTCAGCTATTCATCTCTTATTGGGCACCTGGGTTGACTCCAGGTTTTTTATTTTATGCTCACAAATTTGTTTTCTCTTACTGGAGCACTTTTTTGTTTAAATAATATAACATTTCTATAAACACTTTTTTCATCATAAGGCATATGCATCTATCACAAATTAGATCTGACTTTTATAAATGTATATGAATTCCTTACTCAAGTAGAATGAAATGTCTCACTCTCACTTTGGTGTATTTTGTCCTTTTTCTTTTGAATTTTAATCTTAACAATTCACAGATTGACTTATAGGGATCAACACCTCATGATGCCTTATTGTGTTTGACACCACTCTAGTTCCTGAAGAGCTGAGAGAATTAATATTCAGCTGATGAATTTAAAAGACAGTATTTTATAGCTATTGTGCCAAGGACATTTAGGTGTTGAGTTCAAAGTACATATTAATTTAACTAGTAAGATTCTCACACTTTTCAGTGTGTGATTAATTATCTCTTGACCTTTTCAACCTTGTTCTTTAACTGTTCTTCCATTAAACTGCAACCTGTTTCCTGTGTAATAAAATCACATACCTTTAGTCATCATTTTTTTTAACTTCTCCTCACCTCCTTGCTTCAGTGTAGAATGCACAATAAAACTGCAAATGTCTTGAATACCACTTTACTCTGAAAAGTAAGTATGAATAGAATCAGTATACTTAGTTCTGGAAAGAAATGTGATTCAAGGTGCAGAATGCCTAAAATACTGTGACCCATTATTAATCACAAATAAAAAAAAGTGTTACAATGTCCACCAAAGGGTACAATTTCAAGGTTTTTTTTTTCCAAGTTGGATTTTAAAGTATTAAAATTTAGAATAAATTGATTTTTTGCCTCCAGGGTTATTTCTGGGGCTCAGTGCTTGCACCATGAATCCACTGCTCCTGGAGACCATTTTTCCCCCTTTTGTTGCCCTTGTTGTTGTAGCCTTGCTGTAATTATTATTGTTGTTGTTGATGTTGTTCGTTGTTGGATAGGACAGAGAGAAATGGAGAGAGGAGGGGAAGACAGAGAGGGGGAGAGAAAGACAGACACCTGCAGACCTGTCGCTTCACATCCTGTGAAGCGACTCCCCTGCAGGTGGGGAGCGGGGTGCCTGGAACCCGGGTCCTTATGCTGGTCCTTGCGCTTTGCGCCACGTGTGCACAACCCGCTGCACCGCAGCCCAGCCCCTGAATTGAAATTATTTTGTAAATTTTCTTCAAACATATGCTAGACTGAAGAAAAGGTAGATGATATTTAAAAGTAGGAGCCTAACTGGGGAACTTTAGAACATAAGTAATAAAGTTTCTTTCTGGAGACTTCTTTCTTTCCTACACAGAATTTTTATGAGACCTCAGTAAATGATTTTCATTATCAATGGAATTAAAGATAGAGCTAAAACCAAAGAGGGGGGCAGGCGGTGGCACACTGGGTAAATTGCACATAGTACTGATAGTGGGGCTGTAGCGCAGTGGGTTAAGCTCAGGTGGCACCAAGCTCAAGGACCGGCATAAGGATCCCAGTTAGAGCCCTGGCTCCCCACTTGCAGGGGAGTCGCTTCACAAATGGTGAAGCAGGTTTGCAGGTGTCTATCTGTCTTCCCCATCTCTCTCCATTTCTCTCTGTCCTATCCAACAATGACAACAGCAATAATAGCTACAACAATAAAACAAGGGCAACAAAAGGTAATAAATATCAAAAAATGCACATAGTACCAAGCTCATGGGCCTGCATAAGAATCCTGGTTCGAGCCCCCAGCTCCCCACCTGCAGGAATGATGGAGGTTTCGCTTCACACTAGGTGAAGCAGGTCTGCAGGCGTCTTTCTCTCCCCATATATGTCTTCTCTTCCCTCTCAATTTCTCTCTCTCCTATCTAATATAATGGAAATATAAGTAATGGCTGGCAGGAGCAGTGGATTCATAGTGCAGGCACCAAGCCCTGCAATAATCCTAGAAGCAAAATAAATAAATAAATACAGAGATAAAACCAAAGAAGTCTCAGTAGGTGCCTGTCCAAAAAAATCCATGTTCTTTGAGATTCGTGCATACGTTAAATTCCATTTAACAGGCCCTGAAACACAGTGATACAAGAAAAAAAACAAAAGAACTTGTGTCAAAATCCTGAACAAGCAGCATATACTCATGTATTTTAATGATTAATTCCCGGTGGAATTTATTGATTCCCAAGTTTATTTTTTTGAGCATATGAGCATGTAGTAATAGAATGCAAAAGTAACTAAATGACTTCTGTGTGTTTGAAGATTTTGTCTTTCATAAATGCATAATAATAGCCAACTGATAAGTGAAAATTACCAAGTGATTTGATGTTTAATGTCAGTATACCTTGTCAAAGTTGAGGACAAACTCTATAGATCATTAAAACTCATAATTTTTCATAAACATTAGTAAAACATTTGACAGTTGAAACTACCTTTACAGAATTCAGATATTAGGAAATGAGCACTATTGCTCTATGAAAGTAATTTAGAAGATATATATTTTTAAAGTCTTACAAGTTCAAATTGCTTACTGCATTAATTAGGATAGATGAGGTCATGCTACAGCAATCACAAATGCAGTTCTCAGTGCAAAGGTTCCTTTATAGCTCATAATATATGTCTATTGTGAGTTGAATAGGAGATCCCTGAACAGGTTTCTGAAACGTAGAACAATGGTTGATAGAAGGTCACTAACAGAAACATTTATGGATTTTTCGAAGAAGGACAAAAGAAATGGGGAGTGTTTTATATTAGCAATTATAAAATCTGGCATAACTGCTGGCTGTGTTTAGGCATCTTTGAATTACATTATCATGAGCACGAAGGATATGAAATCCAACAATAACATAAAAATTGGAAATGTAGGAGGCTGGGCCGTAGTGCAGTGGGTTAAGCACACATGTCATGAAGCACAAGGACTGGAGTAAGGATCCTGGTTCGAGCCCCGGCTCCCCACCTGCAAGGGGGGTCACTTCACAAGTGGTGAAGCAGGTCTTCAGGTATGTATCTTTCTCTCCCCCTCTCTATCTTCCCCTCTTCTCTCAACTTCTCTCTGCCCTATCCAACAGCAATGACAGCAATAAGAACAATAACAATGACGATAAACAACAAGGGCAATCAAAAAAAGGGGGTGGGATGGGGAATAGCCTGCATGAGCCGTGGATTAGTAGTGCTGGCACCAAGCTCCAGTGATAACCTTGGAGGCAAAAAAAAAAAAAAAAAAAAAGGAAATGTAAACTTCCTGGAAATCCATATTAATAATTCCTTAATAAACATCTGAATTCACAAGTGAAAGAATTTCAGTAAATCAGAATTTTTATTTCTGTCAAATAATTGAATAATTCCAAGTAAATTCTCACCTGGTATGGAGGAGTGAAGGATTATAGCTCTCTGTTTATTGGCTTGTTTTGCTTAGATATTTCCCCCAAGTAATTCAACTTAACAAGGAAAGACACAACACAATTTAATATATAAAACTATTCTTACTTCTCTGTGCTTCTCTGCTTGGCCTTTGCTTTCTCAGTGACTACTAAGCACCACCTAATAATGAGACAAACTTGGGAAAGTCTATCAGTATTTTAATTTTTAGATAGTAACTATAGAGAGGTTAAAAAATATATATAAAGTACTTAAAAAGTTTCTACTTAGACCTAGGTAATTTCCTCACCTACTTCTTATTTCATTTCCCTCAATCACTCCAAGGCCAACCTTATCAGACAAAGTAAGGACTAAAGAAGCTGGATAAGGGCAAGAGACCAGAATACTTTAATGATGGCTATTCACTTACTACCAGGCCACCTCAACTCCCGGGGCCCTAGTCAGAGAATCCTTGCATTCACACACAGATGTGATGGACCTAGACCTCTAACAGATCCCTCTCTCCACTGATCATCTCTGATCATCTCCATCAGCAATAACATAATGGACCCCTTTGTGGGTCCCTACAGGATCTTTCCCTCATTGTAGATCAACAATGGTAGGGACTATCACATTCTCAGAAGGGAAGTTGGGCCAAAATCCTCTACTACTTGAAGAAGATGGGTCTGGCAATGGATGTAATCTAGAAAGTTCCTAGTTATGACCACAGAATGAGAGCTCAGACCTACAGGGATACAGAGGTAAAATGGGTTCCTACACTGAATACAGGCCCCAGATCAAATCAATTGGGTTTACATTTAAAGGTATTTATATATTTTTCCAAGATTTGGGAGTACTCTCTTCCCTGATCCAGCTTTTGAGTCCCATTTCCAACCCTGATACCATCTCCCCAGATAATACCTTTGGCCCATCTGCATGTTAGCTGTTGGACTCAGGCAAAAATTAGTAAAGTCACAGGCCTCTTGGAATATACCTAAAATAGACCTACTAACTTTTTCCAAAATGGAAACCTCAAATCTCACCTGCTATATTTTGCCTTTAGGTGCCTGACTATTAAACAATTTGTTCTTCTTTATATTTTAATTCTTTATCAGCCATCAAGTTGCAGATGTTACCATGACACCAGCCTGACTTCCCGGGCAGAGGACCTCACCAATATATCCTGGAACTCCATTTCTCCGGAGCCCTGCCCCACTAGGGAAAGAGAAATAGGCTGGGAATATGGATTAACCTGCCAATGCCTATGTCCAGTGGAGAAGCAATTACAGAAGCCAGACCTCCCACCTTTTGTACCTTATGATGACCCTGGGTCCATACTCCTAGAAGGATAAAGAATAGGAAAGCTTCCAATGAAGAGAATGGGATGTGGAACCCTGGTGATGGGAAATGTGTGGAATTTTACCCCTCTTATCCTATGGTTTTGGTGATATTTTTTATTTTATAAATAAATTTAATAATAAAAAAGAAATGAGAGAGAGAGAACAACAATAAAGTTTTCTTTTTTTGTTTAATTTTAATTTTTTATATTTATTTTTATTTATTTATTCCCTTTTGTTGCCCTTGTTGTTTTTTATTGGTGTAGTTATTATTGTTGTCATTGTTGTTGGATAGGACAGAGAGAAATGGAGAGGGGAGGGGGAAGACAGAGAGAGGGAGAGAAAGATAGACACCTGCAGACCTGTTTCACCGCTTGTGAAGCGACACCCCTGCAGGTGGGGAGCCAGGGCTTGAACCAGGATCCTTATGCAGGTCCTTGTGCTTAGTGCCACCTGCGCTTAACCCGCTGCGCTACAGCCCGACTCCCTTTTTTTTTTTTTTTTAAAGTTTTCTTTTTTTTTTAAATGTTGTGAAGGCCTGTGCCACACAGACGATAAGCTACATGCTATTTATGTGAACTATTTTACCAGCTCTACTTCCAGGTTTTTAGGTCATTTTTAAAAGGATATTTAAAAGGTTTATTTAATGAGAGAGAGAGAGAGAGAGAGAGGGCATAAACAAAGCACCCTCTAGTTTATGTGATACAGGGATTGAACTGTGGGCCTCAAACATGCAAGTACTGTGCTCTACTTCCTGAGTCACTTCTTAAGATATGGGACATTGAATTTTGTATTCTTTGTCTTCTTAAAAAGTTACAAACTGAACATCAGATAATTCCCCAAGTTCATAAGATTTTCCAAGTATTATAAAGTAGAAATGGATTCCTTTGGCCTAGAGCACTTCGGCCAAGAGTATGAGGTACCAAGTTCAGTTCTCAGTATCACATATATCAGAGTGATGTTATGGTGCTCTGACCCATTTTAATAAATAGATAACTTTTTTTTGCCACATATTCCAGAGTGTTATTCTTTCTATTATCTATCTATCTATCTATCTATCATCTACCTATCTATCTCTATCTCAGTCTGTCTCAATCTTTACATGTCTCATATGAAAGTAGATAAATTATTGAAAACATTAAAAAAAAAAAAGAAAGAAAAAAATGGACTTTACAGAAGCCAGACTTTCCACCTACTGGTACCCAAAAGAAATTTTGCTCCATACTCCCAGGGAAGTTTCTAGTGGAGGAGATGGGACATGGAGCTTGTGGTGGGAACTATGTGGAATTATACCCCTGTTATCTTACAATCTTATTAATTATTATTAAATCACTCTTTTAAAAAATAAATTAAATGGACTATCATAAAATCAGGCATTAAAACTAAATCCCTACACTGCTTTATTAAACTAACAGTCTTAATTGGTTACTTTATCAGAGAATGTAAGATGCCCAATATTTAAAAACCTTGTTCTACAAAAGAATCTTGTAACCATTCATTATATTAGTCTTGGAGATCTTTGAATGTCAGACAACTGCATTCAGATGATGTCTAGATCTCTGTACTAAAGAGTTTATAGACATTCCTCTTCTTCTTCCCCACTCCTTTCTTCTAACATTCAATCATTATGAAGGCATTATGGTAGGTAAAGTGGTAAATAGAGTATGATACAACCTGAAAAGTTTCCGTGTTTACAAAATAGCAACTATAGGCAGGAGTAGAGAGCATAATGGTTATGCAATGGTTAAAAAAGAAAGAAAAAGGGAGTTGGGCAGTAGCGCAGTGGCTTAAGTGCACCTGGCTCAAAGTGCAAGGACCAGCGGAAGGATCCTGGTTCAAAACCCCAGCTCCCCACCTGCAGGGAAGTCGCTTCACAGGTGGTGAAGCAGGTCTGCAGGTGTCTTTCTCTTCCCATCTCTGTCTTCCCCTCCTCTCTCCATTTCTCTGTCCTATCCAACAACAACAACATCAATAACAACAATACTAACTACAACAATAAAGGGCAACAAAAGGGGATTAAAAACAAATAAATAAAAAGAAAGAAAGAAAGAAAGAAAGAAAGAAAGAAAGAAAGAAAGAAAGAAAGAAAGAAAAAAGAAGAGAAAAGAATAAAGGAAAAAAGAAAACAAAAGAATTAAAGAAAGGGGAAGGGGAAGGAAAGGAAAGAAGGGTGGGTGGGTGGGTGGTTGGAGCAGGCGGTAGTGCAGTGGGTTAAGTGCACATGGTGCAAAGCTAAAGGACTGGCACAAGGATCCAGGTTGAGCCCCTGGCTCCCTACCTGCAGGAGAGGTCACTTCACAAATAGTGAAGCAGGTCTGCAGGTGTCTCTCTTTCTCTCTCTCCTTCTATATCCCTCCTCCTCTCTCAATTTCTCTCTGTCCTATCAAATAAAATAGAAAAAATGACCGCCAGGAGCAGTGGGTCAGTAATGTGGGCACCAAGCCCCAGGAATAACACTAGAGGAAAAAAAAAAGTGAAGAAAAAAAAAGAGCAACTACAGTGCCATAAAACTGAATACTATCAGTTGTTGAAAGATGTGATAAACTTACACTATTAAGATAATATACAAACTGGGGGCCAGGCAGTGGTGCACCTGGTTAAGCACACACACTGCAGTGTACAAGGACCCAGGTTCAAGCCCCTGGTCCCCATCTGCAGGGGGAGGGCTTCATGAGTGCTGAAGCAAGGCTGCAGATGTCTCTCTGTCTCTCTCCCTCTCTATATCTCCCTCCCCTCTCAATTTCTGTCTGTCTCTATCCAATAATAAATTGATTAAAAATTATTTAAGTAAAAAATATAATATACAAACTAAAGAATAAACAGATAAAATGTACACACCTGGAAAAAATATGAGGTTGCTCATAACAAAATATATTGTTTTAAAGAGCTTTAAAGCTTATTAATTTTTTTAAATCCTTTCTTCTTTTTTTTTTAATTGTTGTAGTTGTTGATGTCGTAATTGTTTGACAGGACAGAGAGAAATGGATAGAGGAGGGGAAGACAGAGAGAGGCAGAGAAAGATAGACACCTGCAGACCTGCTTTACCGCCTGTGAAGCGACTCCCCTGCAGAAGGGGAGCCACAGGCTTGAACCGGTATCCTTAAGCTGGTCCTTGCGCTTTTTTGTACCACCTGTGCTTAACTGCCAGATTCACCTAAAGCTTATTCTTAAAGACTTAATTAATTCAGCCATGGAAGTTTAGGACAGAAATTTGAGCTTGAGCTCAACTTTAGTTTTTGAATCTCAGTGTCCTTATGTGGGGGATACACAGTACACAGCAATTCTATATTCAGCTATGGAGAATTGTAATGCTATTTTGCCTTTACCCTCAGACTCATAAATTTACTTTATTAGTAGTGTGGCAGCTCACATAGGGCACAGGAGAAAGTCTAAATCCTCCTGAATTGGGATTTAAATACTGATTTTTTTTTTTTGTCTTCTCACAGCTAAGTTTTATTAATTCCCTGACAGGCCCAGTTACTCTTTGTGCATATTACATTATTTCACACTAAAATTACTGCAACATTATCAATTCAAGAAGGAGTGAGTCTATGAAATATTAATAAGGTTACCACTCATCTAATTTTCAAAGGAATGGCCTATATATAGTGCATGATCATTGTGTCGGAATAGTGGTGGATGTTTTAGCAATAAAGGACTCACAGAGCAGTGGATAAAAAATATTTTAGCAGACTAAAAAATAAACAGAGATTTCTAACAGAAGGTAAACATATTCTTGCTTATAACATATATTTAGAGCAAATAAAAAGTTAGGAAAGAAGTTTATAAGTTAATTTGATTGATTCCCCAAATTAGCATATATACTATGAAGAGAACTGTATGTACTGATGCAGGTCCTTAACTCAAGCTCAGATTTCACCACTCAATATTATACTAACATGGTTAATAAAACAGATTTAGATTTTTACCAATAAAGGGAACAAGAATAAACTTTAAAATGAATGACTTTATCATGAACAAGAAGATTAAATGCATGATTTTTGAAACTTTGTTTAAATTCTACAGTTAGTTATGTGAGTACTATGATGTATATCTATACAAAGTTTTATCTACTTTAAAGTTTAATCAAACCATACATTCAAAAATATATTCAATTATTCTTTAATTTTAAAATATTTACCTTGCCCATCAATTTACATGTCAGCTTATATTTGAATGTCATAGAATAGGATTTCAGAAATGCATAATGATATATATATATATATATATATATATATATATACAAATAATGAATTGGTATTATTAGTGTGGTTTATTAAACTAGATAGGCAGTTCTGAATCAAAATTCTAGATATGTCCCAAACAATGTATTGTGTACCTGGGTAAATTATTGGCATTCTATACTCTTATTTGTAAAAAAAAAAAAAAAGACAAGCATAAAATTATCTACTGCATAAAACTATAATGAGTCAAGTAAACTGTCTAACATGCAGTAAGCACTCAATAAATTCCAGTTATGATTCCTTATATTTTTCTTAAATTGTTTTTGGACACAAACTATAAATTTGAAAAGTGTGCATTACATAATAACCAGAGGATCACTCAACCAAGAGGACTGAGTGATTTCAGTTTCTTACTGCAATACCTAAGTTGATACTTTTGTTTGTCTCACTCTCTATAACATCTTACTTTGGATTTCTTTGGGACAAAGTAGACCATGTAAAAAAAGAAAAGCCAAGTAGTACAAAATTAGACCTCTTAAAAATTAATTTACCTCATTTCTTCTCTCTGTTACATTCTTTATGAACTATCAATATACACTACAGAATATATATTGTACATATCTCATGAATCTTATTTTAGTTCTTTGGACTAAATCTAATTTTTTTCTAATTCATAGGTCTATTTAATCCCATTCAGTCTCCTTAAAAAAAATAAAAAGAAAAAAGGAAACTTTTCCACCACCCACATATAATTGAACTTTCTTCCAGACTTCCATTACAGACAAGGCCTAGCCTTTGTCACAAGAAGAAAGAAATGTTCAACTTTTTTCTATTAGTTGTCTGCTACATGCATGACAAGCATCTGTAGTTGCTTTCAGGTGGTAGAAGCACAAATTAGTTATTTACATAACTATTTGCATAATGGCTATGTAAATAGGCTCATGGGACCCTGGTCCCAAGTTCAACCCCCTTTACCATTATAAGCTAGAGCTGAGCAATGCTCTGGGAGTATGAGTGTGTGTGTGTGTGTGTGTGTGTGTGTGTGTGTGTGTGTGTGTGTGTGTGTGTATGGTGGGGGGAGCAAAATTTAAATAAATATAGGAAGTGAAATCAAATAAATATATTTTTTTATACTTTGGGTGGAGGCAATGTTGAAGTAAGTTTTTCTAATAGTCTTTAAGCTTGAAATGATAGCAGCAGGAGACAGCACTCCAGGATTTACTTCCTTATTGGCCTGGGAATTTTCGTGCACTCTATATTTTTGGGTTCATGTGTTAAGTCAAAATTTTATAGACTTGGAAAAACACTAAGCACAGATTTCAAAAAGACTCAGATATGTCATTACTATATCAAACAATTTTTAAACAGTCAATTGCATTCTAAAGGTCAGGTTGCAAATCCAAAGCAAGCCCAGGATAATGCACAGGGTAAACTATACAGATTCTAAAATTAAAAAACCCTCCACAAATATCAAGCCACATATATATTGTGCAGTTTTCATTTTTGAACATTGTCTTCTTGGATAACTGAAGATTAATTTGCAAATCCTGTATGTTATTTGGGTGATATAAACCTTGGGTAATGTTAGAGAAAATAAGTTATCCATCAACTACAAAAGCATTCCTCCCAGGAAAGTATGTGTACTGGGAGTCAGGCGGTACCGCAGCTGGTTAAGTGCACATGGCACAAAGTGCAAGGACCGGCTTAAGGATCCAGGTTGGAGCTTCCAGTTCCACAGCTGCAGGGGGGGGGGGGGGGTCGCTTCACAGTCTGTGAAACAGGTCTATAGGTGTCTGTCTTTCTCTCCCCCTCTCTGTCTTCCACTTCTCTCTCCATTTATCTCTGTCCTACCCAACAAAGACAACATCAATAGCAACAGTAATAATAACCACCACAAGGATAAAACAACAAGGGTAACAAAAGGGGAAAAAATAGCCTCCAGGAACAGTGGATTCATGGTGCAGGCATGGAGCCCCAGCAATAACCTTGGAGGTAAAAAAAAAACAAAAAAAAGAAGAAAAGAAAAGAAATATTAACAAAAACATATGTGTACTTAAACTTATAAAAATAAAAATATGTGGCCAGGTGGTGGTGCAGCTGGTTGAGCACACGTCTTTCAATGCACAAAGACCGGGGTTTGAGCCTCCAGTCCCCACCTGCAAGGGGAAAGCTTTGCGAGTGGTGAAGCAGTGCTGCAGGTATCTCTCTGTCTCTCTCTATCACCCCTTTCCCTCTTGATTTCTGGTGGTCTCCATCCAATAAATAAAGATAATAAAAAAATAAAGACTGATTTATTTAAAATAAATAAATAAAAATACTTCTTTCAAAAACTTTTGTTCCAGGGCCATGTGGTGATGCACCTGGTTAGGTGCAGATGTTACAGTGCTTAGGGACCCAGGTTCAAGCCCCTCGTCCCCACCTGAAAGAGAGGCTTCTCAAGTGGTGAATCAGTTCTGCAAGTGTCTCTTTGTCTTTCTCCCTATTGCTCCCTCCCTATTCAATTTCTCTCAGTCTCTACACAATAATAAAGAAATGAAATAAAAAAGCTAAAAAATGTTGTCCCCCAAAAGCATGTTTTTAAACCATTTTATAGGAGGCTGATGGTTTACATTAAATGGTTACAGTAGAATTGTTGATACATAGGTCCAATTTACCATCTCCCTATGACAGGTGTTTGTAAAACACCTTCATACAAAATGTCAAGGGAACAATATGAGCATGAGTTATTTTCTTAACTATTTTTTAATTCTTTTATTCAGTCATTCATTATTGGGTAGAGACAGAGAAATTTAGAGAGGAAGGAGAGATAGAGAGGGAGAGCGACAGAGAGACATCTCTAACCCTGTTTCACCACTCATGAAGCTTTCACCTTGTAGGTGGGGACCAGAGGCTTAAACCTGGGTCTTTGTGCACTGTGATGTGAGCGTTCAACCAGTTGTTCCACTCCTGGTCCTAAGTTTGAGTTCTTCAGTAACTTTTTAAAATTATTATTTAATTTTTTTATATTTATTTATTTTCCATTTTGTTGCCCTTGTTGTTTTTTTTATTGTTGTTGCAGTTATTATTGTTGTTGTTATTGATGTCGTCGTTGTTGGATAGGACAGAAAGAAATGGAGAGAGGAGGGGAAGACAGAGAGGCGGAGAGAAAGATACCTGCAAATCTGTTTCACTGCCTGTGAAGCAACTCCCCTGCAGGTGGGGAGCCGGGGCTCGAACTGGGATGCTTATGCTGGTCCTTCCTCTTCTCGCCACATGGCGCTTAACCCGCTGAGCTGCTGCGCTACCACCAGACTCCCTTTAGTAACGCTTTTTAACCAGCCTTGATTGCTGAAGTAAAGTTCCACAGTGCTGCTCATGCAAAGCATGTTGTCCTTAGTAGTGTTCTACCTCACTCTCCATCTTTTTTTTAATAAAAAAATAAAATTACAGGAACATGCAATTTATGCAGAACCAAGCAAAAGCAGGTCACTTGTCAAGTCGTCTTTGTGATTATGCTAATAAACAATCTGTAAAACTAATCTGTGTTCAAATTATTGTGACAGTTTGGAGACTACCAACAAGCTGTCAATTAAACAACTTCCATTTATCATTCCCTTGGAATCTTGAAAGAAGAAAAGAAATTCTGCCTGGGCACAGCTTAGAAATTTGTTCTTCACTATAATATTATACATTCTTAACAAAATATAAAGGTTACTATTATATTTAAACTGGATGGAATGCATGAATTAAAGACAAATAATGTATCCAAAAGAAAAAAAATCTTATTTAAGCTCTTCTATTAAACTCCTTTTGCAAAAATGAAGACACAACCAAGCACAATAGTGAATTTTATTAGAAATTATATATCAATCTCTTGTAAAAATAGAAAATACAGACTGAATCTTTGATGTATTTTTCATTTAAAGTCAATTGTGTGGAAAAAATTTCAAGAGAAGAACTAGTTATTTAATTTTATTACCTGAATTTATTTTACAGAAAAAAAATAGAATCTGTTTTTTGTCAAATATTCAGTCAAAATATTTCTCACTTCTTACTTCCACATTCATGTTTCCCTGAAAGAAGGAAAGTTTGGAAAATTGTGAAGATGTTGACCTTGTTCACTTGCTCAGCCAGCCCCTTCCAAGGTCACATGACAAACTGCAGTTTATATGCCGATCTGGGCGGATTTATAATCCCCCCAAACTTAAAGAATGTTATATTATCCATGTTGTATAATAAGCAATTCTAGAATATTATTTTAAAAATATTTACACCTTAATGGTGGTCAGTAGTTTCTATAGGAAAAGAAACTCCTTGAGGTACATAGGGTCTGTGTTCAATCAAAAAGTAAAAAATAGGGGGCCAGGCGGTAGCGCATCGGGTTAAGCACAGATGGCGCTTAGTGCAAGGGCTGGCATAAGTATCCTGGTTCTAGCTCTCTTTCCTATCCAACAACAACTACAGATATAACAATAATAATAACAACAAAAGCAATAAACAACAAGGACAACAAAGAGGGAAAAAATAGCCTCCAGGAGCAGTGGATTCGTTGTGCAGGCACCAAGTCCCAGCAATAACACTTGAGGCAAAAAAAAAAAAATAGATCAACAAAGAAAAGTGTATATAGTTTATTTGCTCTTACATGTACATGATAAAATACATAAGAAAGCAAGGACTAAAGGATGTGAACAGAGGAAGAAGTTGTTATAACTTTCAAGGAAATGATATCTTTATGAAGAAAGGGAAAACCTAGAGCATTGGTGCCAAACAGAGTAAATTATGAAGTAACTAGAGTCACAGGGGTTAGCTCGAACAAGTTTCTTTGTGTAGAACTCTTGGCCACAGTTTCCCTGTCTCTAGTCACAGAATGCCTTTATCACATGGGGATTTCATGACCTACTTCAGGAAGAAAGTTTAAGATGAGTAAGAGATCAGAATGATTTCCCTGTTTCTACAGACCTGTGTTGTTGTTGTTTTAATTCTTAAGTTTAAAATATTGAGTGTGATGCCATAATTTGACATACCATAACCAGACCTTCATTACTTGGTAAAGAGAAAAAAAATTAATTTAAAATTAGAACACTTAATCTTTTGTAAATTAAATCTAATGTTTTAAAGGCGTCAGAAAGTAATGTTGGTTTTTGCAGGTAGGGTGGGTGGTTAATGGTTTAAAGCACAGTTATCGACATATGGATACAGTTCCCCACCTTGCAACAATATGTTTCTGCAGAACACTCTTAACTGCCAGGTTTGGCCCTTTTCCAATGTACCAGAACCTGAAACATCTCCCCTGTCCCAGGCCTCTCCCTGTCCTCCATCCTCAGAGTTCTTTGCCTCTGTGCAATACACCAGACCCATGCAAGGCATACTTTGTGTTTTCCTTTTATTTTTTTTAAATAAATTCATTTGCTGTATCATATACACCCTCATCATATTTTATGTCCTTTGACATTATTTGCATATAGCTATGCCACCGGTTGCTTTTGTTCTCCCTGGACTAAGTTTTTAAGAGAGTCAACATATCAAAGACTCAGCCTATGGATTAAAAAGACTCAGTCTACCCCACCAATGTGTCCTGGAGCTCCGCTTCCCCAGAGACCCACCCTACTAGGGAAAGAGAGAGGCAGACTGGGAGTATGGACCGACCAGTCAACGCCCATGTTCAGTGGGGAAACAATTACAGAAGCCAGACCTTCTACCTTCTGCAACCCACAATGACCCTGGGTCCATGCTCCCAGAGGGATAGAGAATGGGAAAGTTATCAGGGGAGAGGGTGGGAAATGGAGATTGGGTGATGGGAATTGTGTGGAGTTGTACCCCTCCTACCCTATGGTTTTGTTAATTAATCCTTTCTTAAATAAAATAAATAAATAAATAAATAATTTTAAAAAAAGACTCTGTGCTTTAAAAAGTTTCAGGCATTCAATCAGTTTTTCCCCTCTCATATTACTTAAATAGTCATTTATATGACTACAAATTGATAGAGTGTACATAAACACCATTCCCACCACCAAAAGACTCTGTCCCATCCCCCCCACTACATGAAACTGAACATACACCCTCACCCTCCACCCAGGGTTTTTACTTTGGTGCCCTACTACAAATTTAGTCAGATCCTGCTTTTAGTTCTCCTTTCTGATCTTCTTTCTCAAATTCTTTTTATGAGCTGAATCATCCCATACTCATCTATCTTTCTGGCTTAGCTCACTTAACATAATTTATATTAGCTCCATCCAGGATTGGTTAGAGAAGGTGGGTTAATTGTTCTTAACAGCAGTGTAGTATTCCATTGTGTATATATACCACAGCTTTCTCAGCCACTCATCTGTTGTTGGGCACCTGGGCTGCTTCCAGGTTTTAGCTATTATGAATTGTGCTGCTATGAACATAGGTGTACACACATTGTTTTGGTTGTGTGTTAGGGAGTCCTTGTGGTATAACCCCAGGAGAGGAATTACTGGGTCACATGGAAGGTCCTTGTCTAGCCTTGTGAGAGTTCTCCAGACTGCTCTCTACAGAGGGTGGACCAATTTACATTCTCACCAGCAGTACAGAAGGGTTCCTCTGTCCCTACAGCCTCTCCACCATTTGTTGCTTCTGTCCTTTTTGATGTATGCCATTCTCACAGGAGTGAGGTGGTTATCTCAGTGTTGTCTTAATTTGCATTTCTCTGACAATCAGCGACCTGGAGCAATTTTTCATGTTTGTTAGCCTTTTGGATCTCTTCTGTAGTGAATGTTTTGTTCATATCCTCTGCCCATTTTTGAATGGGGTCATTCGCTTTTTTGTTTCTAAGTTTGCTGAGCTCTTTGTATATTTTGGTTATTAGTCTCTTGTCTGATGAATGGCACTGGAAGATCTTTTCCCCTTCTGTAAGGGGTCTCTGTTTGTGTGATAGTTTCTTTGGTTGTGCAGAAGCTTTTCAGTTTGATGTAGTCCTGCTGGTGTGTTTCTGCTTTAGGCTACCTTGCAGTTGAATTTGTTTCATCAAAGATATCCTTGAGGTTTAGATGGAAAGTGTTCCAGCAATGTGTTCTTCTAAGTATTTAATAGTTTCTGGTCTAACATCCAGGTCCTTGATCCATTTGGAGTTGATTTTTGTTTCTGGTGAAATAAGGTGGTTCAGATTCATTCTTCTGCATGTTTCAACCCAGTTTTCCCTGCACTATTTATTAAAAAGAGTTTCCTTCCTCCATTTAATGCTTTGGACCCCCTTATCAAAGATTACATGTCCTTGGTTGTGGAGGTTTTAGTTCTAGGCTTTCAATTCTATTCCACTGGTCTGTATGCCCATTTGTGTTCCAGTACCAGGCTGTTTTGATGATGATGGCTTTATAATATAGTTTGAGATCTGGGAGTGTGATGCCTCCATTTCAGTTTCTTTTCCTCAAGATTGTTTTGGCAATTCTAGGCATTTTCTGGTTCCAAGTAAATGACTATAGTTTTTGTTCTATTCTCTTAAAGAAGCTTGGTGGAACTCTGATGGGTATTGCATTAAATTTGTATATGGCTCTGGGGAGAATATTCATTTTGATGATATTTATTCTTCCAATCCACGAGCATGGGATGTCTTCCCATTTCTTGGTGTCAGTTTCTATTTCCTTGAATAATTATTCATATTTTTCAGTATACAAGTCTTTCACTTCTTTGGTCAGCTTTATTCCTAGGTATTTTATTGATTTTGCTGCAACCGTGAATGGGAGTGATTTCTGGATGTCTTCTTCTTCAGATTTAGTGTTTGCATAAAGAAATGCCACTGATTTTTGTACATTGATTTTGTAGCCTGACACCTTGCTATATTGCCTAATAACTTCCAGTAGTTTTCTGCTGGATTCTTTAGGCTTTTCTATGTATACTATCGTATCATTTGCAAATAGTGAGAGCTTGACTTCTTCACTTCCAATCTGTTTTCCTTAGATTTCTTTCTCTTGCCTGATTGCTATGTCAAGAACTTCCAATACTATGATGAAGAGTAATGGTGATAGTGGACAGCCCTGTTTAGTGCCTGATCTGAGGGGGAATGCTTTCAGCTTCTGTCCATTGAGTATGATGTTGGATGTAAGTTTGCTATATATGGATTCCACTATCTTGACGAATTTCCCACCTATTCCCATTTTTTGTAATATTTTGAGCATGAATGGGTGTTGGATTTAAAAAGGTATACTTTGTGTTTTCCCTTTCTTTTTAAAATTTTTTATATTTATTTATTTCCCTGTTGCTGCCCTTGTTGTTTTTTATTGTTGTTGTAGTTATTGTTGTTGTTATTGATGTCATCTTTGTAAGATAGGATGGAGAGAAATAGAGAGAGGGGGCGAAGACAGAGAGGGGGAGAGAAAGACACCAGCAGACCTGCTTTACCACCTGCAAAGGGACTCCCCTGCAGGTGGGGAACCTTATGCGGGCCCCTTGTGCTTCCAGCCTGGTAAGCTTAATCCGCTATGCTACTGCCCAATTCCCATGTGTTTCCCCTTTCTATTCTTGCTTCTTAAATTGACATAGGAGATGGAGAAACTGACAACATCCTTCACATAATTAAAAAGGCAGAAACAAGTTCAAAATAAAAAGGTTGGGGTTAGATAAAATAAAGATTATGCAAAGAGACTCTCATGCATGAGGCTCTAAAGTTCCAGGTTCAAGCCCCAGCACCACCATAAACCAGAGTTGAGTAGTGCTATGGTAAAAAGTATAAAATAAGTAAATAAATAAATAAAACACTCAAATTTGGGGGACTAGGCAATGATGCATATCAGTTCAGGGCAAGAACAAGAACTCAGGTTTCAAGCACTATCTCCCCACCTCCAGAAATAATGCTTTAAAAGTGAGCAGTAAAACAGGTTTTCAGATGACTTTCTCTCCCTCTCTCTATCTCTCAGCCCTCTCTCAACTTCTTTCTGTATTAGCTAATAAAGAATGAGGAAGAAGAAAAAAAAATGGTTGCTGGGATTGATTGGTGTTTTTTTTTTTTAAATTTTTTCATCTTTTTTTATTATTTTTTTTCTTTTTTATTTAAGAAAGGATTAATTAACAAAACCATAGGGTAGGAGGGGTACAACTCCACACACAGTTCCCAACACCTAATCTCCATATCCCACCCCCTCCCCTGATAGCTTTCCCATTCTGTAGCCCTCTGGGAGCATGGACTCAGGGTCATTGTGGGTTGCAGAAGGTAGAAGGTCTGGCTTCTGTAATTGCCTCCCCGCTGAACATGGGCGTTGACTGGTCGGTCCATACTCCCAGTCTGCCTCTCTCTTTCCCTAGTAGGGTGGGTCCCTGGGGAAGCGGAGCTCCAGGACACATTGGTGGGGTCTTCGTCCAGGGAAGCCTGGCCGGCATCCTGGTCACATCTGGAACCTGATGACTGAAAAGAAAGCTAACACACAAAGCCAAACAAATTGTTGAACAATCATGGACCCAAAGCTTGGAGTAGTGGAGAGGAAGTGTTAGGGGGGTACTCACTGCAAACTCTAGTGTACTTCTGCTTTCAGGTATATATTTTGCAGTAGTTTATGGATACGTGTGAACATATGCTCTCTCTCACAGAAACTGGTGTATATCTAGGTTTTGGGACTTTGTTAGAAAGTGAACCACCTGAGATGGAATTAGAGTATACTATGAAAGGAAAGGTCTCACCCGAGTAATGAAGCTGAAGGGTTGTCATTCCACACGTGAAGTCTCTGGATATAGTCTGAAGTGAAGCATGTTGAGGTGGCAATCGTTGCATTGGTTAGGTTGTGATCGGCAGATGCAATATTATTTGATATGGATTGGAAGAGGCATACGGGAAAGTGATTGGTGGTTTTGTAAAGCCAGCACAGAGCCTCAGTGATAAGCCTGGTGGCCATTTTAAAATAAAAATTATTATTTTCTTCAATTTAGTGTCTGTTCTCTTCTATATTGAGAATTTTATGTTTTTGTTGTTGTCATTTATTTATTTATTTATTCATTTATTTATTACTTATTTTTGCAATGAGCCATACAGATGTGAGTATTGGTGATGTCAAGGATTTACATTAAGACATCTGTCAGGTAAATCCATTGTGCTATTGTTGCATGGACTCCCAGTCCTGGATTTTTACAGATTTTATAAGGTTTCTTTTTTAATCTATGAAAGCTCATAAGACAAATGATTGAAATTAATTTGCAATCAGAAATCTTGACTTACAAACTGTGTCAAAGACTTTGTGAGAATGATAGTGGTTATCATTGGAAGGGTCCAGAACTTTGGTGTTGGTTGTGTGAAATTACAATCCTGTAATCTTAGAAACTTGTAAACTATTATTATATCACTAATAGAAAAATTCCCAAAAGGAAATTTTGAAATATTCTGTGCTGCCTGATGTGTGTCTCCTATTCTAGCATCTCCAGACTTTACCCAGGATCCTTTAGTTCCCTCTGGTCTGGGCAAGAAATAATTAATGGCTGATGCATAAGTGTCTGGTAAACATGGCCTGTGGCAGCTCATCTGGTAAAGAGTCATAAAGTAACATCTACTACATAATTATCAGTATCTTGAGCTTAATATGAGAGAGGGAAAAAATGTATGTCTAACAAAGGGACTTTTCAAAGCTAACCCAACTACCAAATAATGTGATGATAACAGTAACTATCCATTGTCTTCTCGAACCCTAAGAGAGCAGGAATCTCACATTTCCACTATAGAGCCTAAACTTCCCCCAGTTCTGGGACCCTAGGGTAGGGCCCACTTTCCTGTATGCTTCTCCCAATTCTTTTTTTTTTTTAAATTTTTTATTTAAGAAAGGATTAATGAACAAAAACATAAGGTAGGAGGGGTACAACTCCACACAATTCCCACCACCCAATCTCCATAACCCACCCCCTCCCATGATAGCTTTCCCATTCTCTAGCCCTCTGGGAGCATGGACCCAGGGTCGTTGAGGGTTGCAGAAGGTAGAAGGTCTGGCTTCTGTAATTGCTTCCCCGCTGAACATGGGCATTGACTGGTTGGTCCATACTCCCAGTCTGCCTCTCTCTTTCCCTAGTAAGGTGTGTCTCTGGGGAAGCTGCGCTCCAGGACACATTGGTGGGGTCTTCAATCCAGGGAAGCCTGGCCAGCATCCTGGTGGCAACTCTTATCAAATAATATTGCATCCCTTGATGGCAACCTAATCAACGCAACGAGTGCCACCCCAGCATGCTTCACTTCAGACTGTGTCCAGAGACTTCAGGTGTGGAACAACAACCCTTCAGCTTCATCACTCAGGTGAAACCTTTCCTTTCATAGCATTCTCTAATTCCATCCCAAGTGGTTCACTTCCTAACAAAGTCCCAAAACCTAGATATAGACCAGGTTCCAGGAGATAGAGCATATGTTCACACGTATCCATAAACTAGGGCAAATATATACCTGAAAGCAGTAGTACATTAGAGTTTGCAGTGAGTACCCCCCAACACTTCATCTCCACTATTCCAACCTTTGGTTCCCTGATTGCTCAACAATTTGTTTGGCCGTGTATGTTAACTCTCTTTTCAGCCACCAGGTTCCAGATGCCATCAAGATGCCAGCCTGGCTTCCCTGGACTGAAGACCCCACCAATGCATCCTGGAGCTCTGCTTCCCCAGAGACTCACCCTACTAGGGAAAGAGAAAGGCAGACTAGGTCTATGGGTCGACCAGTCAACGCCCATGTTCAGCGGGGAAGCAATTACAGAAGCCAGACCTCCCACCTTCTGCAACCCACAAGGACCCTGTGTCCATGCTCCCAGAGGGATAGAGAATGGGAAAGTTATTGGGGAGGGGATGGGATATGGATATTGGGTGGCGGGAATTGTGTGGAGTTGTACCCCCCCAATCCTATGATTTTGTTAATGTATCCTTTCTTAAATAAATAAATACATTTTAAAAAATCAGATCTAGATTCTCTTTTTTTAAATTTTTTATTTAAGAAAGGATTAATGAACAAAAACATAAGGTAGGAGGGGTACAACTCCACACAATTCCCACCACCCAATCTCCATAACCCACCCCCTCCCATGATAGCTTTCCCATTCTCTAGCCCTCTGGGAGCATGGACCCAGGGTCGTTGAGGGTCGCAGAAGGTAGAAGGTCTGGCTTCTGTAATTGCTTCCCCGCTGAACATGGGCGTTGACTGGTTGGTCCATACTCCCAGTCTGCCTCTCTCTTTCCCTAGTAAGGTGTGTCTCTGGGGAAGCTGAGCTCCAGGACACATTGGTGGGGTCTTCAATCCAGGGAAGCCTGGCCAGCATCTTGGTGGCATCTAGAACCTGGTGATTGAAAAGAGAGTAGTGTGATGTGATAGTTGTTTGCTGCCCCATCTAATGCATACTTCCCTCCTTGGTAAAATGCAGAACCTCACACAATTATGCAGTCATTTGAGTTTTATTCCATTTATTCAGTAACATATTTTGTATAACACTAGCAATTTGGACCCAGGAGTGTCAAATATCTTTGATTTCTAGAAGGCATCAGTTCAGGGGGACATTTAAGCAGATAAGAGCAGAAAGTGATAAATCCCAAGTGTATGTTTAGAATACTGAGTAGTGCTGACTTTTATGTCTATTCTTTCTCAAATGAAAGGTTTTCTCTTTATGCTTTTCATTATTTTCAATAAAAAGTAAATCCAAGGATTAATGCAAAGGACCAACATCATGTTTTATTACTTTAAGATTACTTTGGACAGTAAATCAAATAATTTGCAGACTTAATGGGGATAAAAGAGAAAAGCTTTTGTCTTCTTGAAATCCCTTAACTTTATAATATGAATTTCATTCAGTGCTTTGTTCAATTTCAGGAGAAAAATTATTATTCTCTTCAAGTTAGTGTCTGATCTCTTCTATATTCAGAATTTTATGTTTTTGTTGCTGTCTTTTTTCCCCTAATGAGCTTGTATTCTAATATAACACCCATTTACCACTTGCAACAAAGAGAGTAATATAAATCTGAACAAGTGTTTTGATACTGCATCTGTCATAATCTTATATATTTTCAAAATCTCATAGACCACTTTATTTTCATACCCATATTTTTTTTCTAATTGAGACACAATTGAACATGTTTTTATTAGTTCTTTGCTATAGTTTATAATTTACTCTCAAAAATCTGTTGATTCTCTGAGTTTCAGTTTTCTCTCTGGCTTATCAAAGTGGCAAAATAGCATATTTTATAAGGTGCTGATTTTGATACACAGTAATAGTATTCCATAGACAATCTCCTAATTTCTGTGTCTTTTGGCTGGAAGGGGTGGAGGCAGAAATAAAAGTGTTCTCTTACATGTAAATTTGGATTAACCCTGTGAAGTTGTCATAGTCTTCTACATCAGTGTACATACTGATTCCAATGCTAGCCTCTGAATAACTTTCCTTTGAGGCAAAATATGCTAAAACTCTAACTATTAAAATATAGCCCTGGATCATTGGCTGTAACATTCTCCAAAACTGTTCAGAATACAAACTCCAGATACCTCTTCAGACATACACATATAAAGGAATAGTGTCAGAAATTCATTTTAAGGAGTCCTCCAGATAATTCTCATGTACATAAAAGTGTAAAAGCCACTGATACGGGAAAAAGGAATGAAGAGAAAAACAGAGTGAAAGAGAGAATGCATGTGCACATGTATTCCTGGTGGCTTTTTACATAATTCATGCCACCAGAGTTTGATCTAGCATGTTTGCTAGTTTGTTTCTGCAGTATATCTCTTTACGCATTTATTGTGCTGGCTATTGCTGGCCAACATTGGTACTATTGTTGTGACTTCTGGGCTCGATTTGTTTATATGTTGCATAGTGGGTGGTGGAGGTTGGGTTTGTTGTTGTTGTTGTTTCCTTGAGCTGTTTTGTGCTCCATGTGGTATATGTATATGGTTTCTTTGTATGATTTTAATCTTAAACCAAGCCTCAGGGAAGAGCTGCAGCTGTGTTCATTAAAGCAGGGCTCACATTACCATTTAGCTGCAGTCTCCCACTGCAAATGACCTTTGTGTTTTGGCAACAGACTGTTTTTCTTTTAGTCACAAATATTCCCTGCTTTTTTGATGTGTCCTTCCCTGTAATTAAGTAGGCTAAAGCCCCTGAGGTCATGGATTGAAAGGCTAAAACCCCACCTCCTCAGATCTCTACCCTGCTAGGGAAAGATAGAAACAAGCTAGGGGGTATGGATAGACCTACCAATACCCATTTCTAGTGGAGAAGAAATTACAGAAGCCAGACCTCCCACCTTCTGCACCCCATAAAGAACTTTGGTCCATACTCCCTGAGAAATAAAGAATAGGGGACCTGCCAATGGAGGGGAGGGGATATGTAACTCAGGTGGTGGGAACTGTAACTTTCTTATACCACAATCTTGCCAATCATTATTAAATCACTAATAAAAATATTTTAAAAAAATTTTAAGTTCCTTTCTTTCATCCCCGGCACTTTGTGTTGCATTGACTACTTGCTGGGCATAGGGGGGAAATGGCACCATGCCCTGATGGAACTCTAGATTCTTTGTGTTTGGCTTCAGCCCCACACCTCTTACTACCCCAATCACATGGGCAAGCACTCACCTGAGGCTGCAGTGCTGCTGCACTGCTTCTGTGGATGTCTCAGTTATTTGTGGTGAGTTTTGCTAAGTTAGTTGTAGATATTTGGTTTTGGGGGAGAGATTGGTTCTGTTCTCTGTTACTCCATGGCCACATCTCCTGGAACAAAGCATACCTTTTACATGATTTCTCTTTTGAATTTAAAGGATTTTCCAGACACCACAAACATTTTCACCATAGTTCATCTCATGTACTGTAGCAATTTTTATTTATTGTAAGGAACATTTGTTCATTTAGAAAACTAATGACTATTGGAATTTCAAAAAAGCTGAATTGCAAAATAGATGCTTGAAAGTTGAAAGCATATAAACCCCAAATAGCCTACAAATGCATAATTCCAAAATCTTTCTGTTTGTTGGGTTGGTCTGTCCCATCATAATTGGATAACACTGTTGAAAATATAACCCAACGTCTATTTTAAAATCAAGAAACATATTAAAAAAAACAGATAACCAAATTAAATTTCCATTTGCTTTAAGTTTTTAATGTGATGAATACATAGAATAAAATTCCTCACTTGCTTATTTCTTGAGGCAAATTCAATTATTAAAGGTGACTGAAACATTAACAGTTCCTGAAAGAGTTGTTTAATTTGGTAGTGCAGTGAAAATTTTAATAGGGGTCTGAAAAATTTAACTTTACTTCAGTATTAAACTTTCATTTTTTTTAAATCAAGTGCTTTATCATCACAGTCCAAGACATTTATCTGTAAAAGTCCTTTAGCTTCTATTCTGAGTGCTTGTGCAAGCTACAGTTACTTTTTAGCATTTCTTTCCCTTTTTACTCATTCAACTGTCATTGAGAACTAATTTGGTAAACGAGAGAAACAATTTTCTACCTCAGAGGTTATGGACTCAGCTATACGCTACATAATTCATACATCATTTTGGAACAAGCTGATATATACATTTGCTTCCATGATGCATTTGGGGCTGGGTGGTGGAACAACGAACCCAGTAATCCTGGATTCTTTTCCATTATATTGGTTAGGACAGAGAGAAATTGAGAGGGGAGGGGAAAATAGAGAGGGGGATTGAAAGAGAGACACCTACAGACATACTTCATCGCTTATGAAGCAACCCCCTTCCCCCGTAGGTGGGAAGGCCCACGCTCTAACCTGGATCTTTGTGCTGTGGGGGTTCTTTTGCTTCTTACTTTGTGCGTTTAACCCGGTGCTCCCCTGCCTGGCCACCGAGCAAATATTCTTGATTTTAAATGAAATAAAATCTACTGATTCAACATGCATATTTCAAATTAGCAATAAAAGTGAAAAATGTTAGAGTCAATTTAATGTATCATTTTGAAATAATTTAATATGTTGTACTTTATTTGCTTCACAAATACTTGATGTACCTCCCAGTAACACACAATGTTTCTTTTGATCTAATCTTCAGTGTGTTTGAAATTTGATACATTTTTCTATATGTACACAAAATAATTATTGAAATACATAGAAGGATGTGTCTTGCTGTTATTATAAAGTTATTAACATCTAAAGTAAAATAACATGGTATTTTATTTAAGAGTTTTACTTCTTTTTTCTTCATTTTAATCTTATTTATTTATTTATTCATTTATTATTGGAAAGAGAAACTGAGAGGGGAGAGAGAGAGGGAAAGAGACAGGGAAAGAGACAGAGAGACACCTGTATCCCTGCTTCATTACTCATGAAGCTTTCACCTTGCAAGTGGGGACCAGGGCTTGAACCTGGGTCCTTGTGCACTGCAATATGTGTCTTAACCAGGGGTGCCACTGCTTGGGTCCTAGAATTTTATATTTAAAGATCAATGATTTTACACACTTTAAATTTCCTGCCTCCTTTAGCAGGATTGAATCACTGGTACATATGTCAATAGATAGAGGATAGAGAGAAAAAGCAATGAAAATCTGCTAAGCCCAATATTAGAAACTAAGTATTTAGTAATTACCCCAGAAATTATCAGGAATCCATGCAGGTATATACTTAATTCTGGAAAAACCTCTAATTTATTTTTTAACTTTATTCATTTTTTATTTTTGTTGCCCTTGTTTATCATCATTGTTATTATTATTGTTGTTATTGCTGTTGTTGTTGGATAGGACAGAGAAAAATGGAGAAAGGAGGGGAAGACAGAGAGGGTGAGTGAAAGATAGACACCTGCAGACCTGCTTCACCACCTGTGAATCGACCCCCATGCAGGTGGGGAGCCGGAGGTTAGAACCAGTATTCTGATACCCATTGTTGTGCTTCGCTCCATGTGCTCTTAACCTGCTGAGCCACTGCCCGGCTCCCAAAACCTCTAATTTCTTTCTGTTTTCATTTTATTATTATTATTATTAGTGATTTAACATTATTTTACAAAATTTAAGGTTACAGGAATGTAGTTTCATATCCATACCTCCACCAAAATCTAATGCCCCAACTGCCATTACTAATAACTGAAGCCATTTATCCAGGATTCAGAGGTGGAACATGTCGCATTTAACATCAGTGGGGCATGGAGAAAGAGTAGAATTGCTACTTATATGTAATTGAAATCACAATCAAGCAAGGTAAGAATCTCAAACATCTTGAAAGATGTCCTAATTGAGAAAATTCGTTGTTTTTTTTTTACACATGTATGCACACTTCAGAAAATTCATGTTAGAACTTAGCAGTAAATAACCAACAAATACGCATTATAATATGGCCATAATATTTTAGAATGCACACACATGTGCAGTACCTTTATATATTACGAGAGCTATTCCAGACTATGCTGTGATGCACTCACATGTTACCATGCTGCAGGGACCTGATTTCAAACCATCCACTCTCCACCTAGGGTCGGGGTGGGGTGGGGTGGGCGTGGGGGGAGTTCTGTAAATGGTGTAGCATTGCTGTATGAATCTCTCCACTGCATTTGTATCCTATTTCATTTCTTTGGTGGCTCTAAAAAAGGATGTTATTTTTTCATTATCTTGATTTATTAGATAAAGACTGTCAGAATTCAGGAAGGGAGGGGGCAATAGAAATGAAGAGAGGCAGAGTGATACCTGCAGCACTGCTTGACCACTCACAAATCTTTGCCCCTTCAGGTGTGTGGGAGGAACTGGGGGCTCCAACCTGAGTCGCTGTACATTGGAATATGTGTGCTCAACCAAGCGTGCCACCACCTGGCCCCTCTTTCTGTTTCTGTCAAGTAAATGAAAGAAAAAATGGCCAACAGGAGCTGTGGATTCATCATGCAGGTACTACGTCCCAGTGATAAACCCAGTGGGAATTAAAAAAAAAATTATTTCAGAGTTTTTTCTGTCTTCTACGAATATTCATTAAATGGTCATGTTTTAAAGTGCTTAGCTTTGGATTTGAATTTAAATTTGGAATAAAAAATATGAGGGGGGGGCTGGGTGATGGATACCTGCTTGAGCATACATATTACAGTGTACAAGGACCCAGGTTCAAGCCCCCAGTCCCCAACTGCTGGGGGGAAGCTTCACTAGTGGTGAAGCAGGGCTGCAGGTGTCTCTCTGCTTCTCTTTCTTCTCTCTAAATTTCTGGTTGTCTCTATACAATAAAAAATAAATATAAATTTTTTTAAATTAAAGACGAGGTTTTAAAAAAACAAAAATTGGAGTCGGTTGGTAGCGCAGCAGATTAAGTGCAGGTGGCACAAAGAGCAAGGACTAGCCTAACCATCCCGGTTCCAGCCCCCAGCTCCCTACCTGCAGGGGAGACACTTCACAGGTGGTGATGCAGGTCTGCTTTCTCTCCCCCTCTCTGTCTTCCCCTCCCCTCTCCATTTCTCTCTGTCCTATCCAACAATGACGACATCAATAATAACAACAATAATAACAACAATTAAAAACAAGGACAACAAAAGGAAATAAATAAATAAATAAAATATTTTTTAAAGAGTTTTCTCATATTTAAGAATTGACACAATTAGCTGGTAAGTCACTAGTGGTTCTTAGTGACATTCATGTCACTTAAATACTACGTGTGGCCATATTTGGCACAGTAGAACTGCAGCAGAGCATGTCTGAACTCTGATCTTCACTACATGGGAACACATTCAGATTTGCCTGCGGTTTCAAACAGGCCTGGGAAAACATTCAGTTATTCACTATCAAATAAGTGCAGTACAGATTTTTTTTTTTTAATGGCAAGAAAATCGAGTTGAGCCAGATAGAATGTAGCTGCCCTGAAGAGACTAGATTTTCACCTACAAAGAGACACAAACAATAAAAAGAAGCCCTTTTGGACAATATTCTTAGGACAATAATTTAATGAAGAGTCATTCTCTAAAGAAAGCAACGTAGGGTAACAAGGAAGACTGATTCAAGAAAGGAGAAACTATCTACAGTGGTCATATGTGACTTTTTAAAAATTTGTATTTATAAAATGGAAACACTGACAAAAAACATAGGAGAATAGGGATACAGCTTCATACAGTTCCCACCACCAGAACTCCTTATCCTATCCCCACCCTTGACAGCTTTCCTATTCTTTATTCCTCTGGGAGTATGGACCAAGGGACATTATGTGGTGCAGTAGGTGGTTTTTAAATTAGATGTGCAAATCAGACTAGTTTTCTGCTGTTTTCTATATTCTAAAACTCTTTATACATGGAGAGAACTCTCATCAATAGGTCTTAGTACAATTTTCTGTATAGAATTGTTTTGTTTCTGAACAGGGCAAATAATATGATATATGGCCATAATACTACACTAACTCTGTGCTAAGCAATTTGTAAGGTCCTCTATATCTATGTTGTCTAATGTCTACCAGAATTGTATAAAACAAATCTTATTATATTTGTTTTTCAGTGGAGGCAAGAGATAAAAAGGTAAGGATAGTGACCAAGTCTGGGTTACACAAGCAAAGCTAATATTTGAGACAAGTGTCTAAGTCCTGAGCAGAATTTTTTTTTCTATTTCACATTAGTCATTCTCTTTCACGTATATCATTATCCACAATGCTTTATAAAGTAAGTCTTTACTTTCTTTAAGTATTTGTAATACTAATATTACCCTATACAAGACCCTGCTACCGGGCCAGCACACCTACTCTAACATTGCCCCATGTACCTAATTTCATACAGTGTGTCCCTTCTCCAGAGACATGTTGCACCAACTAAAGCTATCTTTCTGGGGAATGTCTGGAAGTTTTGATGCTTCCGTTTCCCATGTGGTCCACAACAAGTAAGAGAACACAGAAATTACACAAGGCTAGTCCTCATATCTCAAGAGAGAATTACTCATGTCTCTCGGATCTCAAAGTTAACCTAGGATCAGTTAAAGCTAGACCTCTGTTCATCACATATTTACTTAGTTTCTGACCTTATATCTTATCCTGTTTCTTTCCCTTTTGGCTTCTTTCAAGTGGTATCCTTTAATAAATCTTGTAAAAAAATTTTGGAGCTAGTTTCTGTTCCTATGAAGTCTGATCTAAGATATTTATTGAATACCTACTTTGTGTCAGTTTTGAATTAATCTCCAAGGATATGTATATCAATATACTATGATTCATTTTCCTGGGATTGACTTTGCTGGAGTGACAGGGTGTAGAAAACTAATGAAATATGAAAAACCCTGTAATAGAACACTATAAAATTATTACCAAAAAAAAGGGCATCACTAATTTTGCTTGGAGTAGAGAGAAAGGTGAGATATAATGAAAGACATCACAGAAAGGTTCATGAATAATGGACAAAAATTCACCAAATTAAAAGTTTTAGGGTGGGCTTAATAGGAAGAAGGACTACCTTGTGAAAGCATGCCATGAAATGAAAAGCAAGGTAGAGGCTGAGAGGTAGTACAACTGACTGAACACACACATTACAGTGCTCAAGGACCTGGGTTCAAGCCCTAGTCTCCATCTTAAAGAGGGAGTGTCTCGAGTGGTTAAATAGTGCTGCAGGAATCTCTCTCTCTTCGTCTTCTCTCCCAATTTCTCTCTGACTTTAACCAAAATAAATAAATAAATAAAAACTTTTAAAAAGTAAAAAGTAAAAAAAAAAACCAAGTTGTTTTATATGACTAAAATTGTTTTTATTTGAATAAAATGAAAATAAAATATTTTATTTTTATTATTTATTTATTAATGACTTACGAGTTAGAGACAGAGAGAGATCAAGGTGCCTCACTGCCTGGCTCTTACAATAAAGTTTTTAATGAGATAGTGATAGTTATGTGACAATTTGAGAAATATATGATATGCAAAAATGTTTGAATTATACATAATAAAGAAACAGTAATATAAAGTCCATAAAACTACTATATTGTTAATGTCTTTTTTAAATAGTAGATACTTTGTGAATAGTAGACATTCCATTTGTATAAAGTTAATAGCTAACTTAAGATATAGGGGCACTGTGGCCAAGAAGATTATTCAGTAGCCAATGTAGAATTTTCAGTATATTCAACCAGTGGGACCACACATGCAGGAGTAGAAGGCTATACTTTCTCCCCCCCATCATTAAATAATTAAGTAAAAATTTAAAAAGAAAGCATAACAGCATTTCATACAATGTTCTAGACTGATAATTTACAGCTCCTAATTTTACCATGTGAGCAGAATTTCACTAGACACTACCTAATACATATATATACACCATTGAGTAGGTTACATTTCCAAAATGGTCTAGATTAAGTTTTAAGCCACTATTTCTTTGTCATTATGGGTCTACATCAAGATACTTTTATGAAATTAGAAACCACACAGTTGCTAATTGGGCACAGTTCAAATCATCTGTCATGTTCGTTTATTTTTATAGTTGAGTTTGCATCATTCGATCATATGAATCTGACAGTGATTAGACTTGCTCATTATGAAAGCTAAAAATAGTCCATCTGACCTGCAATTAATATCTACTTTACTTATTAAATTATGGCCATTGTCTCATTGCTAATTTTCATTTTATATATGAAGCTAAGTCAGCCCTGGGGTCAAAGTTGTGAGTGTGTAGTATATCCTCACTCTCCTGTTTGCCTACAAGATGGACAGTTGCCTGTTGTGAAAACAATCTCATTTCCTTCTGCTTCTAGCTAAATATTATGCCCTGGCTTCATGAGTTCCAGAATTAAACTATCAAATTTTACATCAGTGTGTGAAGGACATGAAACCCTGAGTTGTCTTCCCAGGAGTGAATGGAATACAATACAGTGGGTTTTTAAATTCCCTTGGATAATAAGATTAACATTATAGCAGGCTTTTTTTTTTAAAAGAGGGGTACATGTTTTATCCAACTTCATGCTACTTATCAAACTCAGGCAAAAACTACCATAGTAGTGGGCCTCTAGAAATATGTCTAGCTTTCTTCCACCATGAGATACCTAATCTTATCAGCTCTGTTCCTACTTTTTAAAAAAATTTCTTTATTGGGGAATTAATGTTTTACATTTGACAGTAAATACAATAGTGTGCACATGCATAACATTTCCCAGTTTTCCATATAACAATACAACCTCCACTAGATTTTCTGTCATCCTTTTTGGACCTGTATTCTCCCCCCTCCCCAACCCATCCCAGAGTCTTTTACTTTGGTGCAATCGCCAATTCCAGTTCAGGTTCTACTTGTGTTTTCTCTTCTGATCTTGTTTTTCAACTTCTTCCTGAGCATGAGATCATCCCATATTCATCCTTCTGTTTTTGACTTATTTCACTTAACATGAATTTTTCAAGCTCCATCCAAGATCAACTGAAAACAGTGAAGTCACCATTTTTAATAGCTGAGTAGTATTCCGTTGTGTATATATATCACAAATTGCTCAGCCACTCATCTGTTGTTGGACACTTGGGTTGCTTCCAGGTTTAAGCTATTACAAATTGTGCTAGTAAGAACATATGTGTACACAGATCTTTTTGGATGGGTGTTTTGGGTTCCTTAGGATAGAACCCCAGGAGAGGAACTGCAGGATCATAGTGTAGGTCCATTTCTAGCCTTCTGAGAGTTCTCCAGACTGTTCTCCACAGAAATTGGACCAATTGACATTCCCACCATCAATTCAAGAGGGTTGCTTTGACCCCACAAACTCTCCAACATTTGCTGCAGCTACCTTTTATGAAAGGATTAATTAACAAAACCATAGGGTAGGAGGGGTACAACTCCACATAATTCCCACCACCCAATCTCCATATCCCACCCCCTTCCCTGATAGCTTTCCCATTCTCCATCCCTCTAGGAGCATGGACCCAGGGTCACCGTGGGTTGCAGAATGTAGAAGGTCTGGCTTCTGTAATTGCCTCCCCGCTGAACATGGGCATTGACTGGTCAGTCCATACTCCCAGTCTGCCTCTCTCTTTCCCTAGTAGGATGGGTCTCTGGGGAAGCGGAGCTCCGGGACACATTGGTGGGGTCTTCAGTCCAGGGAAGCCTGGCCGGCATCCTGATGACACCTGGAACCTGGTGACTGAAAAGAGAGTCAACATACGAAGTCAAACAAATTGTTGAGCAATCATGGACCCAAAGCTTGGAATAGTGGAGAGGAAGTGTTAGGGGGTACTCACTGCAAACTCTAGTGTATTTCTGCTTTCAGGTATATATTTTACACTTGTTTATGGATATGTGTGAACATAAGCTCTCTCTCACAGAAACTGGTTTATATCTAGGTTTTGGGACTTTGTTACAAAGTGAACCACCTGAGATAGAATTAGAGAATACTATGAAAGGAAAGGTCTCACCCGAGTAATGAAGCTGAAGGGTTGTCATTCCACACGTGAAGTCTCTGGACACAGTCTGAAGTGAAGCATGTTGAGGTGGCAATCGTTGCATTGGTTAGGTTGTGATCGGCAGATGCAATATTATTTGATATGGATTGGGAGAGGCACATGGGAAAGTGGGCCCTATCCAAGGGTTCCAGGACTGGGGGAAGTAGAGGCTCTATAGTGGAGATGTGAGGTTCCTGCTGTCTTAGGGTTCAAAAAGACAATGGATAGTTAATGTTATCATCACATTATTTGGTAATTGGGTTAACTTTGAAAAGTCCTTTTGTTATGGTTTGCTGTACAGTACCCAGTATCTTGTATATAGCTGTGCTATTGGTTGCTTCTAGTTAAAATATATTGATTGTTAACTAATTTTTACCTCAGACTTTAAATGTAAGTTAATTTTATCTTTATGAGAATTACATTGAAAACCTTTTTCATTTAACTTTGACTTGTAAGAATTTAGCCTTAAAGCTACTGTTTACTAAACTTCAAACATACACATAAACATGGTCATTAATACACAAGGAGAGAAACCTTTGTTACAAAGACATGTCATTTTAAACACGAATTTAAATCTGTACTGTCTTAGTTGTTGGGGGGGGGGGTTCACCATCTGGAGGTGGCTTCCCGTGCAGCTTCACTTTTAGGAATTGCAGGTTGCGATCTCTGCACAAATCTCTGCGTACTCCAGCTTGTCTGCCTTCAGACCGGACCGGCGGCTGGAGATCTCGTGTGCCCAGTTTTGGCAGGGAGCCCAGGGGTCCGGGAGGCCCGAGATGGTTCCAGAATTTATAGAAAGAGGGCAGGCAGGCCATCTTTGTAGAAGGCGTGGGCCTAGGTGCCCAGGGGTGGCGGTCATGATAGGCTGCCGTGGCCCTGCCCCATGGTCCTGCCATGTCTGCTGCCCTGCTCGCAGTGGCCGAACAGCGTGGAGGGATCACGCGTCCAGTGCCCTGTGCCACGAGGTGGAGAGCCGGCTCCTGTGGGCTGGCCTCGGGCTCCTGCGTGTTGGCCTCGGGCTCTAGAGTGGAGGCCTCGGGCTCTTGCGTGTTGGCATAGGGCTCCAGCATGTTGGCATTGGGCTCCTGGGGCTTTTGTGTGCTGGCGTAGGCCTCCTGCAGGCTGCGGGGCTGTGGGGTTGTCTGGGCGCAGCCGGCTGGCTGGCTGTTTAACCAGGTGGAAACGGCAGCTCCGCGCCTCGCCTCCCTCCCGCTGGCTCTTTCCGCTGGCTGTTCTGAGTTCGCCCAAGCGAGTGGGAACCACAGAGTGGTCCAGAGATAAATGTTCCAGAAACAGCAAAACAGTCTCATGAAGAAAGAGCAGAGGCCTTTGGAGATCTCTTCACAAGCAGAAGAGAAGGCCATAGTGCATAGGTAGCCAAATTGTCTTTACTTATCTGAGAGATGCGCAGGTCAGGTCCACGTGGGCGCCATTTGTTGTTAAAATTCTCGGAGGCTCTTGCCGGGCCGGCTTGCTTCACGGTGGGTAACAGAGACATGGAGACAACGGCTGGGCAGGGAAGCTGTATTTCTTTATTCAGGAACAACGATTCACAAACTAAGACAAACTAATCACCAAACAGAACTCGGCTGTCTCTTTGCGGCGGCACAAGCACTCTCCCTTACTCTCGAACTCAGGAACCGTCTCTTACTCTGGAACTCAGGAACCCAGCAACTCTGTCTCTCTGGCACTCTCTCTTACTCTATAACCCTGAAACTCTCGAACTCTGGAACTCAGGAACTCTCGGACTCAGGAACTCTCGTACTTGGGAACTATGAAACTCTGGCACACTGGAACTCTCTTACTCTGTAACCCTGAAACTCTCGAACTCTCGAACTCAGGAACTCTGGCACTCTCCAACTCAGGAACCCTCTCCTGGGGTTCCTTTGGGGCGGGGCCAAGCGGGCCTGCGAAATTAGCAGGCCTGATCCAATTCTCTTGGCGGGGGGAGGGCTAGAACAAGCCAATGTAAAGCATACGACAGATTTTCATTGAACTCTCAAAACATTTTTATTTCTTCCTTTATTTCCTCTTTGATCCAGTAGTTGTTAAGTAGTTTACTGTTGAGCTTCCACATTTTGGGACTATTACTAATCTTTTATTGACTGTTAAGTGTTAGTTTAATTCAACTGTCATCTGAAAATCTAATTGGGATGATTTCAATGCTCTTGAATTTGCTGATGCTGTCTTTGTGACCTAACATATGGTCTATCCTTGAGAATGACCCATGTAGACTTGAGTAGAATGTGTATTCCTGTTTCTTGGGGTAAATGACTGAAAATGTCCAATAGTTCTAGTTTATCTATCTCCTCATTTAGCTCCCTCATGTCTTTACTGATTTTCTGCCTGGATAATCTGTCATGTTGAGAGAGTGGGGGGTGTTGAAGTCCCCTACTATGACTTTGTTGCTGTTAATATATTGCTTTAGCTCTTTTAGTAGATGTCTGATGTATTTATATGGCTCCTCATTGGGTGCATACATGTTAACAATTGTTAAGTCCTCTTGATTGACTGATCCTCTGTGCATTAAATAGTGTCCATCCCTATCTTTTTTAATTTTATTGATTTTAAAGTCTATCATTTCAGATATGAGAATAGCTGTTCCTGCCCCTTTTTTGTGGGTCATTGGCTTGTATGATTGTTTTACATCCTTTCACTTTGAATTTGTGTTTGTCTTGTTGAGTTAGGTGGCTTTCCTGAGACAGCATATTGTTGGTTGTGTTTTCTGATCCATCTTCCTAATATGTGCCTTTTAATAGGTGAATTCAGGCCACTGACATTTATTGATATCAAAGATTAAAGATATTTTAATGCCATTCTTGTAGATTTTTAGAATATTCTGATACAGGTCATATTTATGGTGGTCCGAATATTTATAAGAGAACTTTCAGAACTTCTTATCTATGCTTGATGATAGTTGATTCTTTCAACTGTTGCTTGTCTGAGAAGGTTTTTATGCCTCCATCTAGTCTGAATGACAGTTGTGCAGGATACAGTAGTCTTGGCTGAAAGACTTTCTCATCGAGTACTTGACAGATATCTTGCCATTATCTCTGGCAGGTAGTGTTTGTGTGGAGAATTCTGCTGCTAATCTTATGGGTTTTCCTCTGTAGGTGACTCTGTTTTTCTCTTGCAGCCTTCAGGATCTTTTATTTATCTTTATTCCTTTCCATTCTAAATATGTTGTATCTTTGTGTCTTTAAGTCTGGGTTAAATCTGTTTGGGACCCTCTGGGCTTCTAGAACCTTTTTGCCCTTTGTGTTGTCTACACTAGAGAAATTCTCAGCTAGTATGTGCTGAAGAATAATTTTTTCCTCTCCCTCTCTTTCTTCCTCTGGTAAGTCAATAATATGTATATTATTTCTTTTGTTGTCATCCCATAGGTCTCTGTTTTTTTTTTTTTTTTTTTTTACTATCTCTTATCAATGGGATGCATTGGATCGACCTTCCCGTGGTGCATCTCATGAGTACCCATTCATTGGGGAAACTGACGATCCTTCCTAGCTGACTGAATCCACATGGATCCCAGTCACTTTCAGGGCCAGCAACAAGTAGCTCCTGACAGCTTTCAAGCTGTTGGTCCTGCTCTTCGAGTCCTCCAACTTAATGTTGAGGGGCTGTCCTTTGCCAAACGCGTTCTTATTGGTCAATTGGCGATACAGCATCAGGCAGATGTTATCTGCCTACAAGAAACACATATAGCAGTCAATGAAGCTGCTCAATTCACCATCAGTGGATTCAATTTAATATGCTATAATCTCCATCCTAAACATGGCCAAGCCATCTACGCCAAATCGTGTCTTGCGGACGTTTACCATACGGCCTCTTCGACCTTCTACGACTCCATTACTATTGGAATTATTCAGCTCGTTAACATATATAAGCCTCCCAGTGCCTCATGGGATAATGAGGTCCTGCCTAGCCCGAATCACCCAGCCCTTTACGTTGGAGACTTTAATAGTCATCACCAAGACTGGGGATATTCCTCCACTCGTGCTGACGGCTCTATTTTAGCCGACTGGGCTTCTGCGAATGACCTCTCCCTATTATACGATCCCAAACAGCCAGGCTCTTTTCACAGTGCTAGGTGGAATTAAGACCCAGCACCCGACCTGTGCTGGATTAGCACAGTCAACGGCCAAGCCTTTCCCGCTACGAGACAAGTTCTCAAGATCTTCCTGCACAGTCATCACCGCCCAGCTATCATCCACATTGGTCTCCAGCTCCCACTGATTCTGTGCTCAGAGAAACTAAGATGGAACTTTCGGAAAGCAAACTGGCGTCTGTTCAATGATCTTACCAACAAATCTATTCCTGCAATTCCAATTAACTCTATCCCCTCTGAAGACTCCTATAGGCGCTTCCGCCAAGCCATCTTCAAAGCAGCTTCCCAAGCCATTCCTTGTGGGAGACGTGCTAACTATACGCCTTGTCTTGATGCTGAATGCGAGCAACTACTAAAGCAGTATGATGAGTCCGGCGACCCAGATGTGGCCGACCATCTCATTGCCTCCCTGGATGCAGCACGCCAAGCCCGCTGGCAACAACTCACGGAAAGTCTGAACTTCACCCACTCAAGTAGGAAGGCCTGGAAGCTTCTTCACAGACTGGGTGCTGGTAGCCAACCCCCTCCTGTCTCCCATCCAGATCAACCCAGTCTGGAAAAGAGAAATTTCCCATGAGTGGTCATCCCACTTCCGGTTATCTTGTCCATCTCCAAAACACTGTCTGAACTGGAAGACACTTTGAAGAGGGTTAAACCGGGAACAGCTGCTGGTTATGATAACATCACTTGGCAAATGCTAGAAGAAGAAGTATCTCTTAATCTCTTTTTGATATCTCTTACATCTTTTGTAGTTTTCTCTAATTCTTCCTTGATCTTCATAATTCTCTCTTCAGCTTCATTTGTCCTATTCTAAGGAGGCTTTGTATTAGACAATGTAAAGAGAATATACATCTTGAGAGATCTCGGAATTAGGTAATGAACTTTGTAGCTCCTGACCTTTCCTGGGGGATTTTACAGACTTTGAAATGAGAAACTGATTTTATAACCCCAATAGTTCCCAACAAAACAAATACTTCTCCACTGAACATGGCTATTAGCAGGTTGATCCACACTCCCAGCCTGTCTTTCTCTTTCTGTACTGGGGTAGGGCTCTGGAGAAGCGGGGCTCCAGGGCACATTGGAGAGGTCATCTGCCCAGGGGAGTCCAGCTGGCATCATGGTAGCATCTGGGACCTGGTTGCTGAAAAAGACTTAACATATAAAGCTATATAAATTATTGACTCATCGTGAACCTAAAGGCTGAAATATTGCAGATGAAGACTTGGGGTTTCTGTTTTGGAACTATCCAGTAGGTCTGTTTTAGGAATATTTCAAAGGGCCTATGACTTTATTAGTTTTTGTCTGAGCCTGACATCTGATATGCAGATGGAGAGGTTATTGTCTGGGGAGATGATGCCATGGCTGGAAAAAGGACTAGAAAGCTCGATCAGGGAAGAGAGTAGCTCAACTAGCTCTCAAATACAGGAAAAGTGTATAAATATTGTTAACTGTAAACCCCATTGATTTGATCTGTGGCTCATATTCAGCATCAAAGTCTATGTAACTTTTTTTTTTAAATCATATCTAAATGTTCTTCAATCCAAAAGTAACTTAAAGTTGCAATGTTGGGGCCAAGTGGTGGTGCCCCTGGTTAAATGCACATATTGCCATGCAGAAGGACCCAGGTTCAAGCCCCTGGTCTCCATCTGGAGAGGGGATGCTTCATGAGTGGTGAAGCAGGACTGCAGGTGTCTCTCTGTCTCTCCCTCTCTATCCCTCCACCCTTATTTCTCTTTGTTCTATCAAACAAAATAACAATAAAAAGAAAAACTGTAAAAAGTGGTAATGCTATATAACATAAAAGCTAATAATTTTTAACAAAACGATGAGTACATTTGAATATTTCATTGTGCCTGACCTATTTTATCAGCAAACCCACAGGAAAGATAATAAGTCAAGCCTGTTCATATACAATTTTTAAAATGGAAAGTAAGTGTTTTTATTTTTCTTTCAGGTTAATTTCAAACATAAGTGTCTGTATCATCTTTATGCAGCTATTCTCTGTGAGTGTCAGGTATTAGAAGATTTTAATGCCTCTCTCCTGCCCTGAAGTGTATTTTATGTTATTTCAGATATCCTCTTCAGTTATTTTGGTTGTTCTGACAAGAGGAATAAAATGCATTTTATGACCAAATTCATGTATGTTTTGGACTACTTCACTTGGAGTTGCTTGGGGGAACTTAATCAAGAGAGCTCTTAAAGTGTTTAATATAGAAACTATAGCCGAGAAAGTAAGCACTGAGAATAAATTACCTTGAAAATGGTGTAAATCCTTTTTATTTGTCCATCTATACTTAACTTCTCTCTTTCTCACATGAAAGAAAATACTTTGAAGTAAAGATTGTATCTCAAGCTTTAACATACTTATTCGAATTCCCACAAGCTCAGAGATATACCATTGTGACAATCACTGTGTTCTCTTATTATTCACTGTCCGAATCATGACCTCAGTTATATTTTTCTTTTAAAGGGTGGCTTTCTTTTCTTTATTATTTTTTTTAATTCTCTGTTGTGCACGAGGAAGAAAGGAGGGGTGGAAGGGAGGGAAGGAAAGAGAGAAAAGAGAGATTCAATCACATAGTGACCACACGATGCAAAGCTCAAGATATATCCTAGAGCTCTATGCTATATCACATGAGATCCACTGCGGAGTCAAAACAACTTTGTTCTCTTCCTGTTCCTATCTCACTTATTTTAAAATCTTTGCTGTAGAGTTGCTCAATACTTCAGGAAAATCACGAGGTTTCCTGAACTATACAATCTAGATATTATGAACAGATTAGAAAATGTGGTTAGTCAATCAGCATATTCTACAGGCATAAGTAGATCTCTATTGCTCTACAATGAGAGAACTAAATCTAGGATAAAAGCCACTTGCAATTGTGTTTGAAAGCAACACAGTAGAAAAGCAACGAACCAGACCTTGTCTTTTCTAGAAATGATTTCAGCACTACCTTATTCAACTTAATATTTTTGAGTTTTATTCTTACCTATGAGAAAAGTATAACTATATCTAAATGTCCCGAAAGTCTCATATTAGCTTTTTTAATTGTCCTCTTCTAAAAGAAGAGAGTCAATTAGGGTCTGGCTATTCAGTTCAGTGTCACCAAGCTTTGCTAATAAACATGATTGTCATTGTATTTTACATGGTTTTATATTATTTAGTACTTGAAATTTCAATTTCATTGATAATTCTTTTTTTTTTTTTTTTTTTGCCTATAGGGCTATAGTGCTTAGTGCCTGCACCATGAATCCAATGGTCCTGGAGGCTATTTTTCCCCCTTTTTTTGTCCTTGTTGCTTTTTTAAATCATTGTTATGGTTATTATTATTATTGTTATTGATGTCATTGTTGGATAGAACAGAAAGAAATGTAGAGAGGAGGGAAAGACAGAGAGGGGGAGAGAAAGATAAACACCTGCAGACCTGCTTCACCGCCTGTGAAGTGATCCCCTGCAGGTGGGGAGTTGGGGGGCTATAACCAGGATTCTTGGGCAGGTCCTTGCATTTAATCTGCCGCACTACCATCCACCCCCCATTGAAAATTCTTTTTTGCTCTCTAGATGATCCCTGAATATGTAGGCTCACTTTCTTTTTCCCTACCAACAATTTGAATCCTAACTGATGACCAAGGTCCTGAATAGAGGAGGCAGCATTTGGATGAGACACCCTGATTTTGGATTTGATGCATTAAATTTCAAACTACATAAAGCAGCAAAGGAGGTAACTCAGGAAAACAAGCTCTTCCCTGAAACCACCTTCATCAGGGAATAGTTCAGCACCGTTTTTGTAATTTGCACCCCTGTCTTTACAAATCCCTTCTATATCATTTTCTATTTAGTTTAAAGGCCTAACGTGAGCTCTGTTGAATTAGACCGGAGTCCCTGGACCATGGTGTGCTGCTCACATCTTGCCCTAAGCCCTGAGTGCTAAAGCAGCTGCCACTGATGTCAATAGAGTCCTATAAAGATTAATGGGGCACCTGAAAAGCAACAAGGCCTTTGAGTGATTTCAGTGATTTCAGACACACAAAAAAATCAATATCCCTGAAAATGTCCTTGCTAATTTAATGGATAGTTTTTGACAGTCCCCTTGTATAATGCAAACTGTAAGTAAGCATTAGAATCAAGACTTTATTTTGATAAGGATATATATTAACATACATAGATGTATTCCGCCATGGAAACAGGTATGTGCATGTCTGTGACCCAGGGTGGAGACTGATAATAAATTTTCTCAAAATTTGCTGCTTATGGACATTTTGAAAAGATTCAGTGGTAGTTCTCACCATTCCATATGCAAAAGTAATGATATTGTGATTTTAAGTAGAAGTTATTAAAAGATTTATAGTGTGTGTATGTGTGTGTGTGTTTTCTTTCAAGAGAATTTTAGATTGACTTTATTTTGGCATCTGGATTTATTAACTCCCTCTTCTATTTTTTTTGTATAAAAAAATCTGAAATGAAAAGACTAGGGAAAAAAAGGGAAGAATGGTAAAGCTTTCGAAGACTTGTGGCCTTGCATGCTTCTGCCATTTCTCAATATGTTTAGTTTTTGATGTCTCTTTGATCTCTGATTTGAGTTTCCAGATTTAGCAATAAAATATGGCATGATTTCTCACTGTGGTGTGGGACAATTTATTGCAAAAGAAAATGTGAAGTCCTGCCTAGTACAGGATTCTGACCTACTCAGAGAACTTGTGAAGTTCATCAAGCTTACCTATTATAACTCAGAACTCTCCATTTTCAATTTCATTACAACATGAAACTAACAGCCCATGATTTAAGTAGCCCACGGTCCTGGAGAAGTAATGCAGTTGACTACTGAAGCAAATCTGCCAAAGGATGTGATTTTTTTTCCCCATAGAGGCAATAAGAAATTGAGAGAGAACAGAGAGGATATAGATAGAGAAATAGATGTGTAGATAGAAGATAGATATATAGATAATAGATATGAAGATAGATAGATAGACAGATAGATAGATAATAGATAGAATGACAGATGATAGGTAGATATATAGATGGTAGAGACTGGCAGCTTCTCTGCTTCACCACTGTGAAGCTCCCTTCTTGCTGGCAGAATCCAGCAAGAATATACTTGAATCCAGGTCCTTGAGCACTGCAATGCGTATGCTCAACATACATGTACACACTGTGTCACTAGCAATATAGAGTTTCAAAGAAATTTTCTCCTTGTTCCTGTTTTCAGCATCACTTACATGTTCAACTATGCTACACATGTCACAGTAACCCATAACCTAATGCCAAAGGTTTTTCCAAGCAGCAAATTTGGCAATGTTTTCTTACTTTTCTTTTTTAAGATTCATGTTATAATAAAGTGGATGGATGGAGCAGGTATATACCCAATTGTACACCCAATTGAGTGCACATGTTACTTTGGTTACTAATAACCCAAGTCCAAGTGTCTGCTCCTCCCCACCAGCAGGAGGCAAGTTTCACAAATAGTGAAATAGGTATCTTTTTCTCTTTTCTTTATCCTCACACCCCCTTGATTTTCCTCTGTCTTATCAAATAAAATATAAAGGAAAAAATGGACAGTAGGTATAGCTGATTTGTCATATAGATATTAAGCCCCGGAAATAACCTTGGTATGAGGAAGAAGGAGGAGGAGGAGGAGGAAGAGGAGGAGGAGGAGGAGGAGGAGGAGGAGGAGGAAGAGGACAAGGACAAGAAGTTGATGGAGGAGGAGAAGGAGAAAGAGAAGGAGAAGGAGGAGAGAAAAGAAAAAGTAAAAAAAATTTTTTTAATTAAATGGAATATTTTAAAATGAGACAAACAAAAACCATTTCAGAGTTTATAAGTTTAGTAACTGTTAGAACACTGAAAAGGGGAGCTAAAAGACTGTTAGACTGAAAGTGGAGAATAGTAGGGAATATATCCACAAGAACTTGAACCTGAGAGATAGTGAGCTGTGCGAGAAGAGGTGATGCTCGCTGTCACAGATGTGGATTTAGGAAGCTTGATGTCGCTGTTTTGATAGATACAACACAGCTATTATTTTGGTATTAAGGTCCCTGCCTCACTGGGTCTGCCCAGTCACATCCTTTCAGTTCACTGTTGGAAACAGTATTATGATCAGCTCTGCCAGCATGACATGAAGAGGGAAAAGCCCATTCCTGGCTCTCTGCCTCATACCATTACCTAACAAATTGTCAAAGGGTGCTCTTAAATATATTCATCAATGATAGTTTACACTGATCTTTCAACTTTTTCCCACCTTTCTTCAGGATCTGAAGCCACAGTGTCTGACTCAATTTTGAAATGGAGTTATAACAAATTAGATCATTCACTTTTAGACAAATCCACTCAAGATGAGAATTGATGATGACTGATTAAAAACAAAAAGTGACTCACTAAGTTATTTCCAGAACATGCTTAATACTTTGTAAAAGAAAACAAACCAATGAATACCTGATATTTGAAACAGTCTGATTCCTCAGTATTTCTACTATGTAAAACACTTGTATTAATTTTCTTAAATCATTTATGAGCAACCTTATCATTGTTTTCCATTTGTTATTTTTTAATTGTTTTATTGTCTTTATTTATTTATTGGATAGAGACAGCCAGAACTTGAGAGGGAAGGGGGAAATAGTGAGCAGGAGTGACAGAGAGACACCTGCAGCCGTGCTTCACCACTTGCAAAGCTTTCCCCCCTGCAGGTGGGGACTGGGGGCTCAAACCTGGGTCCTTGTGCATTGCAACATGTGTGCTCAACCAGGTGTGCCACCACCTGGCCCCTTGTTATTTTTATTTGTGATTATAGTGGGTTACAAGATTGTAAGATTCCAAGGTATATTTCCACACCACACCTACCACCAATTCTGTGTCTCTACCCTCCCAACTCCCAAAGATAACCAAGGTAGTTCTCCTAAGTATTGGGAACATTTTATGTGTTTCTGTTTTTATTTATTTTACTTGCAAGTTCATGTAAATCAGTTCTTTATATTCTATATCTTAGTACAACCTCCCATAGTTGCCTTTATCTCTTTACTTATTTACTTAACAATGAGCAACCTTATTGTATTTTACTGAGGTAACATCACATATAGCATTTTAGAAATGTCAGATGTGAGTCATTAGACATCAACATATATAATCAACATCTAGCTTAACACACTAAAAACCTAATTATAGTCTACAGTGATCAGTTGACAAGTTTATATTGATTTATTTGGTTAGTTCACAAACAACTTTTTATCAATGGGACAACAATTAAAACTCAACATTTCATGGCCCATACCAAAATATTCTTGATCACTTAACAAGTAGATTTTTAATTTTTAAAAATTTCATTAGAGGGACTAATGGTCTATAGCAAATACAGTTGTTGGTACATGTGTAATATTTCTAAGTTTTCTGCAAAACACTCTCACCTCCAGCCTAATTTTTCCTCCACCATCATGCATCAGGGCCTAAAATCTCCCCCATCCCAACCCCACAGTAATTTGGTGCAATACAGCAACCCCAATCCAAGTTCTACTTTGTGTTTCCCAGACTTGAGAATTTCTGCTTTTAGTCTTTCTTCTAAATAACCGGACTTCTTCATTATGAATATTTGTATGTGTATTACTTTTTATTCCTTATTTACCTGTACACAGTCATACTCAGCTTCCTATACAGGTTTCTCCATGTTGATTTTTCTGAACAACATTGATAGACTATGAAATATATACTATTTGAAAAGTTAAAAACTTTGATACATGTCTGAGTTTTAGAGACTGTCCTCTACCTTTCATAATATATTATTATTGTTTCTATTATTACTATTATTAATTTGGTTACTTCATTCTTTTACAAGCCTCCTCTTCATTGGATCAAATACATTATTTTAAGATCTCCATGGTTTTCTTAGAATGAGGTCAACATAAGAAACTGAGAACTGACCATTAAGAATTGACTAATCAGAATTATGCTAGAGTCTTCATACTGAAGGCTTTGCTTTGGATAATGAAGTCATTAGTATGCCCAATAATTTGTTCTGACCTGTGCTCTGAGTTAATTATTTTTGTTCCTGGTAGAGAACACGAGATGAAACACCTCCCATTGGATGTAGTGTGCTAGAACTGAAGTCTGAAGAATTTAGTAATTGGATCAAAACAAGCATTACTCACATATGAATCAAATGCGTAAATATAATGCAACCTGTTTGACTATTATAGTATTTTTCCAGTATTTTACCTGACTCCCCCCTTGGAATGTACCTAAAATAGACTTCCTAGTTTCCTAGTTTGAGTCCCTGGCCACCCACCTGCGGGGGGGTGGGGTGGGTAGCTTCAAAAGCCGTGAAGCCAGTCTGCAGGTGTCTATCTTTCTCTCCCCCTTTCTGTCTTCTCTCTCTGTCCTATCCAACAATAATGAGAATAACAAAATGGGGGGAAAATGGCCTTCAGGAGCAATGGATTTGTAGTGCAGGCATTAAGCCCCAAGAATAACCTTGGAGGCAATATATATATATATATATCTTTGGTCCATACTCTCAGAGGGATAAAGAATTGAGGACCTTCCAATGGAGAGGATGGCATATGGAACTCTGGTGGTGAGAATTCTATGAAATTATATCCCTTTATATCCTACAATATTGTCGATCATTACTAAATAACTAATAAAAATATAACAGTATATAATAAAGAAATAATAACTTTTAAAATGTAAATAATCCAAATATAAAAATGACTTTTTTTTTCTTTTTCTTTTTTATCAGAACACTGAATGTCACTGGTTTATGGTGGTGTATAGGATTGAACCTGGGACTTTGGAGCATCAAGCAGGAGAGCTTCTTTGTATAACCATATTCACCCTGCCTAGACTGTTAATTTTTCAGGAAAACATTTCAAGCATGTGTACTAAAGGCTACAAATAGTTTTCCAAAAATTGTCTACTCAGTTAGACTCATCATCAAACCTATACATTAGTATACATATGTAGGTGTTTGTATATTAATGATACACAATTTAATATAACATCACAATTGCATACTAATAATTTAAGTGCATATACATGAATAATTATAGTGCTCTGTATGATTTAATTCATATTAATGTTTATATACAGTCACTTCTTAATATGTTTCTCTCTCTTTCTGTTGAGCTCTTTGAATAGCTCTTTGATTAGTCTATCTACAATTATTTTGCCATCTTATGAGAGTTTCTCACTCCTTTTTTTAAATTTATTTTCTCTTCTGTTGCCCTTGTTCTTTTTCATTGTTATTGTAGTTGTTATTGTTGTTGTTATTGATGCCGTCATTGTTAGAACAGAGAGAAATGGAGAGAGGAGGTGAGAAAAAGACGGGGAGAGAAAGACACCTGTAGACCTGCTTCACCACCTGAGAAGCAACTCCCCTGCAGGGAGCTGGGGGCTCAAACCAGGATCTTTACACAGGTCCTCATGTTTTGCATCACATGCGATTAACCCGCTACCCTACTGCCCAACTCGCTCTTTTATTTGTTTTTAAGTGATAAAGCTAAACAAAATATTTTTTTCCTTTTAGACCCAGGGACATTATTGCAAATAATAATAAAATGTTCTAACACTTTTCCCAGAAGTTCAACTACTAATAATATATGAAACGTGTATAATACTATTAGCTTCAAACTGGGGCAGAGGAGATGGCATAATGTTTATTTATTTATTTATTTACTTACTTATTTATTTTACCAGACCACAGTTCAACTTTGGTTTATGGTGATGCAGGGGATCGAACCTGGGACTTTTGGAGCCTCAGGCATAACCAAAAGAGAGTCTCTTCGCATAACTATTATGCTATCTACCCCCCACAACCACAAGCATAATGGTTATGCAAAATGATTCTCATGCCAGAGGCTCCCTTGTCCTAGGTTCAATCCCTGCCCTACAACACATAAGTCAGAGCTGAACAGTGCTCTATTCTCTCTTTCTATCATTTAAATAAAACATAATTTATTTTTTTTACTCATTCAGCACTTTAAAAAAGATTACAAATTAGGAAAACTCATTAGTAACACCAAGCACTGTATTTACTAAAACTGTGTTTACTAGGAAGAGTTAAGTACCCTTTCAAAGATCATGAGTGAGTAATTTAGCTACTAAGATGACTGAAGTAACGATATATTTACACACAGTGGGATTTTGGTAGTAATTTAATAAAATAATTTGTACAATGCTATTTAGAAGGTTTTATTATTATTTTTTTTTCTATGAACTCATGGTGAAAGTTTTCCACTGAGTTTCTAACAGTCAAAATTTCTGAACAATATCCAGGAGAAGATATTATGACTGTGTTAACGGCTGTATATATAGTGCAAGAAACACAGTAGTTGGAATCCCACCTCGCCGGAGCCCCGCCACCCCACTAGGGAAAGAGAGACACGCTGGGAGTATGGATTGACCTGCCAACACCCATGTTCAGTGGTTTTGTTGTTACAGACCCAGACTTTCCACATTCTGTACCCCATAATGACCCTGAGTCCATGCTCCCAGAGACATAAAGAGCAGTAAATCTTCCAGAGGAGAAGCTAGGATATGGAACTCTAGTGGTGGGAAATGTGCTGGGAAATTATGCCAATGCAGTCACATCTGCCATGTTGTTCCCTCAGGCTACTGCTGGTTCCCGCGAGAGTTGGGACATTCTCAGAGTACCTGTTCCGCCATGTTATGCCCTCAGGACATTGTCTATATCCCCACAATATCTGGAGTTCTTTGGTTACTCCTCCCCCCTCCCATTCTCACGAGAGTTATTATCCTATCCTGGAGTGCTATGGTTACTCCTCCCCCTTCCCATTCTCACGAAAGCTACTCCTATAAAAGCCTTTCTTCTTCCGCACCTTGCTCTCTTGCCAGTGTTTCACTCTGGCTTTCAGGAAAGGTTACTGCGTGAGGCGGCCATTTTCGCTACCTCCACGTGGCCCAACCTGCTTCTCTAGCACCCAACTCTGAGGTGCCAGTGCAAATAAAGATTTGTGTTCCCGCTTCGCTCCAGACCTCCTCTCTCTCTTCTCTGCAGCCGGCGCTCAACAACATCTGGCTCAACAACATCTGGCGCTCAACGTGTCCCGCACTCACACCCAGCCTGAGGTCCAGAAAAGCCTCCCAGATACAGGTAAGTGGCATCCGCCCACCTCTGTGGCCCCGCGTTTCCCTCCACCATGGGATTTTTTCCGTTTTATGAGGAGGTGTCCCAGACATTCTATCCTTCTCTCCTGGGAGAGGCTTTCGATCTCAGAGACGCTTTAATTTTCGCTACACTGTGGGTACTCATGGCTATATTTACTATTTTCAGGATATGTACAAGGCCTCCTGCCAAAAGGTTAAGTGACCTTGAGGCTGAGATACGGGAGTTAAAGGATATTTGCTTAAGACTTAAACACCCTAAGCAATCTACAGTCAGCCCCAAAACCACTGCCTCTGGAGACATTGTTCGGTTTCTCCTGCAGCAGCTTCCACTTCTACGACCCTCCCCCCACTGCCCCCGCAGACACATGTTCGGCCGCTCCTTTGACCCCTCCCCCAGCTGTCCCCACAGACATGTGTTTGGCTCCTTCTGTGGCAGACACGTGTTCAGTTCCTTCTGCTTCTCTGGCCCCGCCTCCTGCTTCCCCTGAGGCTTCCGGTTCTCTAGCCCCTCCTCATATTTTTTCAGCATTTAAGGACCTTAAACCATTTGCAGTCCACCCCGAGAGCTCCATCCCCGTAGATAAGTGTTCAGTTTCCCCTGCCACTACAGCAGTTTCCACGGCACCTTCCACTTCTGTAGATCTCTCCCCAGTGTCATTGAACCAAATCCACACTTTCCTGGTAAATGTGGCCCCTTCTAAACAAAACCCTCAGCCGTGGCAGCCATACTCCTCTAAAACATTTGGAGCACTCAGGCAAACAGTCAGGGAGGACGGAATGCATGCTCCATGAACCAAGTCCATTTTAAGGAGTTTTTACCATTATCTTAACATGCCATAAGATTGGAAAGATCTGGTTCGTGCTGCACTCCCAGACCCCCTCTACCTACAGTGGAAGGCATGCTTCCACGATGAGTGCTCTAGAAAGTCGCAGGAAAATAGTAACAAACAGGTAGAGTGGGATTCTGATGCTTTGTTTGGAGAAGGAGCTTATGAATCTGGAGCTCAGCAGGCAGAAGCCAGGTTTCCAACCGGTTATTTTGAACAGGTATGCATCTGTGCAACACAAGCATGGGAAAGGGTGACCCCACCCATTGTAGATTCGTCAGTTCCCATTAACTTTCTTTGCCAAGGCACTGATGAATCATTAGCGAGCTTCATCTCAAGGGTGAAGACAAGCTTAGAGAGAAAGATTTATAATCCTGACGTCCACTCACTACTCTTGCACTCTATTGTCTGGGAAGGCATGATACCACAATTCCATCAGGCATGCCTTAATCTTAAACACCTACACCCAGATAATTGGATTTTAGTGACACAGGAACTTACATCAGGCAATTATGGGGCATCTGCTATGACACAGGTTTATGCAGTTGCCCCACGTAATCAAAACAGGACCTGTTTTCAGTGCGGTCGCCAAGGACATTGGCGTTGTCCTGATAAGCTGCGACCACGCTTCCAGTCAGGGAAACCCCGCCTCCAGTTAGATCGACAACGCCTCCAGTCAGAGCAACCCCACTTTCAGACAGGGAGCCAGAGGCCACGTACTGTTTGTCCAAGATGTCGTAAGGGGTTTCATTGGAAGAGAGATTGTTGGTCCCAATTTCATAAAGATGGTTCGCCCCTGAATGGTACAAATTCGGGGCCTGAGATTTTGTGGACCACTCCTGTTTTAGAACGGGGTCACTCTTCTATGACAGTAAAGATTGGCAGTATTCCTTTTAAATTTTTGATTGACACGGGGGCAGCAAAGATGATTTTAAGGCAAGAAGAGGTTCCCCAAGATTGGGAACTTATCCCTGGACCCAGTATACATGGAGTAGGAGGGGTGACCCAATCATTTCGCACACGAGATTCGCTCATGTGAGAAGACCCGGAAGGTTCTACTGGGCACTTCCACCCTTTGGTAGCTAATATTAGCACCAACCTATTGGGCAGGGATCTTCTAGAATGTATTGATGTTAGGATATCCACAGATGCCTCTGCAGAGCATAAAACTCATTCCCGTGAGACCACGTCTAATCAGCACCCCCAATACTAAATGCCACTGTTCGTAGCCAAACACCCTGCTTAAGCTGGCTTTCTAATGAGCCCGTCTGGGTGGAACAATGGCCTTTACCTAGGGATAAACTAGAAATTTTAAAAGAGCTTGTCCGAGAGCAGTTGTCCTTGGGACACATTCGCCATTTTCAAAGCCCCTGGAATATTCCTGTCTTTGTGATTTAAAAGCGCTTGGAAAAATGGCGCCTCCTCCAAGATCTCCATGCAGTTAATAAAACCATGCAGTTCTGGGGCTCCCCCCAAAGGGGTTTGCCTCTTGCTTCTGCAATTCCCACAGGAATTCCAATCATAGCTATTGATATACAAGGTTGTTTTTTCTCTATTCCCTTGCATCCACAAGATTGTAAACGTTTTGCCTTCCCTGTTCCTTCTATTAATAATGCCAGCCCTGCTGACAGATTTGAATGGGTGGTGCTGCCCCAGGGTATGGCCAATAGACCTACAATTTTTCAGGAGGCTGTTAAATCTGCCCTTGTCCCATATATTAATAAGGGCCTTAATGTTTTTCATTATACAGATGATATTTTAATATGGGGAAAATCAGATACAGATCTCTATGCCTTACATGATTTTTCTCATTCCTGCATTAAAGAAAAGCAGCCTTAATGTAGCTCCTGAGAAGATACAGCTAATCCCTCCAATATCTTTCTTAGGTTCAGAGCTTTCTTTAATGCAAATTTGTCCCTTAAAACCTAATGTCACCTTTCCTTCTAACCTTACTCTTGCTTCTTTACAAAGTTTTCTAGGAAATTTAAATTGGCTTAGGCAGTATCTCTATCTGCCTACAAGCTGCCTCCAACCACTGTTTGACCTGTTAAAAGGAAACAAACAGCCCTCCTCAAAATGTAAGTTAACTCCCGAGGCCTCCTCGGCACTGGAAAGGGTTAACCAGGCCCTCCAGGACATGCACCTTGTTCGATTCTCTCCCTCCTCTCCGGTAAACCTTCTAATCTTCAACGCCACCCCCACAGTAGTAGGGGCATTGTGGCAAGACCATGGGGTTCTTGAGTGGCTTCACACGCCAGTAGGAGGAACTCCAAGACTCCACACTGAGATAGACGCATTAGCATTCATGGTTCGCCAAGGGAGAAATAGGTCTGTGCAGGTCTTAGGGAAAGAACCGGATTTAATTATTCTGCCCCTTTCTCTCACAGATACAGAGTGGCTCATATGCCATCATTCCCACTTTGTCATAAGCTTCATGGGGTTTCCAGGACAAATAGATAACCATTTTCCTTCCAATAAATTGATAGCTTCTTTACCTCTTTTGCCTCTACTAGCACCTAAACTTTTCTCTCGGGATCCCATTCCTTCTGCTCCTACAGTCTTCACTGATGGTGGAACAAAGGGAGCTTCTGCCCTTATATATTACCCAGACAAACAACCCCCTAAACCTCTCTTTACTGAGCTTCCTGAGAATTCCCCTCAGTACAAAGAACTTTATGCTGTTTTCCTTGCATTAAAAGCTGTACAAGAATCCTTTAACCTTGTTTCTGACAGTGTGTATACTGTTAACTTACTCCCATGGCTTGCTCGCTCTTATGTGAAAATTGATGACAACCCACTTTCCCCTCTCTTAATTCATATCGCCTCTATGCTCTCTTCTCGAACCCAACCACTATATATTCAGCACCTTCGTTCCCACAGCCCTCTTCCTGGTTCACTGTCCAAAGGGAATGCTGCAGCTGACCGCCTTGCCTCCACAGGAGCTCTCCTAGTCTCTGTCTCTGATCCTGCTGACTTTCATTCCCTAACCCATGTTAATCTTAAAGGCCTTCGAGCTCGATTTCCTGATGTTCCGTTACCACAATTAAAACATATCCTAGCTACATGCTCTTCCTGTGCAAGTCTCATAAAAACACCTGCTATTCAGACTCTTGGTGTGAACCCCCGAGGCTTAAAAGCTAATGCTATTTGGCAAATTGATGTCACCCACAATTTTGGCAAACAAAAATATGTGTTTGTCTCAATTGATACCTTTTCTAAATTTATGTGGGCAACAACTCAGACAGGAGAAAGCTTTATAAAGCTTATAAGCCATATGCTCTCCTGTCTTGCTGTGATGGGCTTACCTCTTCAAGTGAAAACTGACCGTGGACCAGCGTTTACCAGCAAACAATTTAAAGATTTTTGTTCCCTCTGGAACATTACTCATACCACAGGCATTCCGTATAATCCACAGGGACAAGGCATTGTTGAGAGCGCCCATCAAACCCTTAAGACTCAATTAAATAAAGATAAAGGAGGAATGTACCCCCCTAGCTAGTAAAACATCCAGCTAGCAAAAGCCTTAACTACATTAAATCTCTTTAATATTTACAATAACTCGGACTTACCTCCTATTATTCTTCACTGGTAAACACCATCTACTCCCCCATCTATTAAGGTCAAATGGGAAGACCCACTTGATAAAATTTGGAAAGGGCCTGACCCTCTATTGACCATGGGAAGAGGTTTTTCATGCATTTTCCCACATAACTACTCTAAACCTGTCTGGGTTCCTGCCTGCCATGTCCGACAATACCCTCATGATGGTACTGTTATCCCTGAAGAACAAGAAATACAAGAGGACTAGCCACAGGATACATCCCAGGATCCATAATATGACATGGCAGAACCTACAAAAGTTGGCTCACAGAGCCCTCTCTCCTACCCCTTCCCTGAATGTCTTATATTATGACTGGCCAGTTTTGTTTTGTGAGTGAGTGTGTTGAATGACCAAAAATTTTTGTATGACCCATCTGCTCAGAGTACTCTAAATGTTAAAACCATTGTCACTAACATGCATTAACTCTCTAAGTAACCTGAGTCTGTTTATAGTCCTAAGTCAATTATAGTAAATCTCTAACTTGTTACAAGTTTTATTATTTTTTTTGCACAAGTGAGTACAGCTATCAAGCCTTCATATGAAGAATCATCTGTTCATATGGTAAGGTAGTAAACTGTAAGAAGTTCCTCCATATCCAGCCTATGTGAACTAACAACATTCACATATTCTTGTAAACTTAACTGGGATTTCTTGTCTTGCCACCATATGCCATGCCTTTGTCAGCCAACAATTTAAAGATGTTTCCCTTTATAACATCACCCATGCCACAGACATCCTTTACTACCCCCAAAGACAAATGGCTGTTCCCCTAGACATCACATCCACTGACTGCTTCCCTTAGACTTGAGATATGATCCCACCTCTTCATACAATAGATACATTCCCCCTTCCTTACCTGTCTACCCTTAGTTGTAGGACCCTAGCTTGTTTTACTTCTTCTGCTCACAATAGGTCCTATAATTCTTTTTTTCAACATTTTAATTTATTAATGAGAAAGAGAGGAGGAAAGAGAAAGAACCAGATATCTTTCTGGTACATGTGCTGCCAGGGATCGAACTTGGGACCTCACGTTTGAGAGTCTAACGCCTTATCCACTGTGACACTTCCCAGACCATGGTCCTATAATTCTTAACAAGCTCATGGCCTTTTGTGGCAACAGATTGATGCCATAAATATGCAACCTATACAAACTCACTATCATACACTGGACATGGCAGAATATTGAGTTGCTGTGGAGGATTTTCCCCCCTCCATCAGAACGTCCACCATATAGAGGGCTGGCTAACCAATGATGAGTAAGAGGAAACTAGCGCTATCCAGTCAACCTAAGACAGGGCACCTGGTACTACTGGGCAAAAATGACCAGGTGTTCAAATGACGGGTAAGACGGAAGGCTGATCCCCAACCTAAGACAGGCACAGTCCACCCTGCCACAAAACAAAGTCCGCCAAACATCAAAACATGATATAAGACAGGGGGACATGTGGGGAGCCACATGTGCCCTCAAGGTTGCTATTGGCATGGCCATAGAGTTTATGTTAAAAGATAGTTCCTGGGAATCAGGCGGTGGTGCAGCAGGTTTAGCGCAGGTGGCGCTAAGTGCAAGAACTGGCTTGAGGATCCCAGTTTGAGCCCCCGGCTCCTCACCTGCAGGGGAGTCACTTCATGGGCGGTGAAGCAGGTCTACAGGTGTCTTTCTCTCCCCCTCTCTGTCTTTCCCTCCTCTCTCCATTTCTCTCTGTTCTATCCAACAACCACAATATCAGCAATAACAACAATATAATTACAACAATAAAACAACTAGGGCAACAAAAGGCAAGATACCAAAAAAAAAAGGGGGGGATAAGATAGATAGTCCCTGCTTCCCTTAGAGTCTTTGTTAAAAGATAAGTTCTTTTTCCCCATGAATCACCCAGTACCTTCCAGATAACAGCTGACTACCATGACAAATACTATAAAATATAATCATAAATGAATAGGAAAGATACATCCCCCAATACTCAGTTGGTCAAGGCACCAAACCTCTTTTTCTATAAAGCGTTCAAATCAGATGCCCTGCTAACTATGAGAAGCAGATTGTTTGTGTTTCTTCCACAGGAATCCCAGAAAAAACCATCTGGACCCCTGCACACCCTGACATCACCCACTAGATGGCATGACTACAATGGCACACCACCCCCAAACCCTAGATGTCACCTGACGCGATCTGAAGAACCTAATTCACAGACTCCAAGGACAGAACTTTTTTTTTTTAATTTTTTTTTTATTAAAGAAAGGATTAATTAACAAAACCATAGGGTAGGAGGGGTACAACTCCACACAATTCCCACCGCCCAATCTCCATATCCCACCCCCTCCCCCGATAGCTTTCCCATTCTCTATCCATTCTCTATCCAGACAGAACTTTTTTACTGCCTGTCTGCCTTTCCTGCTTCTGCTTTGCCTGTCATGTTTTGGCGGTTCCAGCTCACTTTCTACAGAAAAGCAGAATTCCAGAGGCTGACCTTCCTCATGCAGCATTTCATCCCCTGCCATTTCTCCCCCTAGTCTCCTACCTTGGATTGAGACTTCTATCGGACTTGCTGGTATACCCTTTGGACACTTTAGACAATTTTACAGCAGCTTTCTTCCCTTCACATTGCTGGTTTTTCATAGACTGACCCTGAGTAGTTCACAGACTTTACACACTGTTGCCCTGGGCATTAGATAAAAGGAAAGGGGGAGATGCTGGGAAATTATGCCGATGCAGTCACATCTGCCATGTTGTCCCCTCAGGCTACTGCTACTTCCCATGAGAGCTGGGACATTCTCAGAGTGCCTGTTCTGCCATGTTATGCCCTCAGGACATTGTCTATATCCCCACAATATCTGGAGTGCTTTGGTTACTCCTCCCCCCTCCCATTCTCATGAGAGTTATTATCCTATCCTGGAGTGCTATGGTTACTCCTCCCCCTTCCCATTCTCGCGAAAGCTACTCCTATAAAAGCCTTTCTTCTTCCGCATCTCACTCTCTGGCCAGTGTTTCACTCCGGTGTTCAGACGCAGGAAAGGTTACTACGTGAGGCGGCCATTTTCGCTACCTCCATGTGGCCCAACCTGGTTCTCTAGCACCCAGCTCTGAGGTGCCAGCACAAATAAAGATTTGTGTTCCCGCTTCGCTCCAGACCTCCTCTCTCTCTTCTCTGCGGCCCACACTCAACAACATCTGGCTCAACAGAAATGTATGAAATTTTACCCCTCTTATCCTGTAGTTTTGTTGACATTTTCTGTTTTTTATTTTATAAATAAATTAAAAAACACATTTTTATGTCTGTAATGAAAACTTTTATATATATATATATATATATAATTTTAATGACTTTAATATCCTTACTTTCCACTTATTCCTATTGGCTCTCAATTTACTTGAAGAGTTAAATGTGAAGTGTTTTCTTTTTAAATCTCATACTACTCCTAAAATATCATGCATATGAACATATGCATACATTTGCATTATTATAGAAATATTCTGTTTGAATTTTTAAATTATAAATCTACTTTCCACTAAAATGCTAAAACAATTTTAACTATGTCTTAACCTAGGGTATGTAATAATATTCACATTTGTTCAACTTCTGCAAATGTGTTTCTAAGTTAAGATTCAACTTGTATGTATGAATATACTTTGATCTCACTGGGATTCACTTTGAGCTTTTACTATAATTAGTATATCTCCATTAGTTATTATTATATATTTTAGACATTTCAAACAGTCAAAGCATTTGAAGACTAAATACAAGTTACATAGACCAAAACTATATATATATATATATATATATAAAATAATGGCAAATACACATTAAATGCCATATTTAAAAATTTCTTTAAAATGAAAACTTAAACATACACTGTAGACTGTGTGGAAATCTACTTATTATGAAGAAATTTATCACTCCACAGAGAATCCTGTGAAGGTAATACTGACTGTCATTTTCAGTCTATTTTGTTAGTTTTTAAGTTATAATGTAAACTGCACTCCCTTGTGTTACTGAAGTCAGTGTTATACATATACATGATGTGAGGACTTTGCATTGAAAAGGATAAAAGGAACTTAGAAGCAAAGCAAAAGAAAAATCAAAGAAATTTTTGCCCATTTATTACAAAGTAAATATTAACTATTAGTGAAATAAGTTTAATACATTAATTCTACCTATTTAAATAAAACAAATGGTGATCATCTTTGTGGCATAATATTATTATGACTTTTACTGTGTGAAATATTTGAAACTAGTTTCAATTAATTATAATTTTTATAAGTAGTATCTACTCTACATAAATAGAGAGCTATCAGATGATGTTAACTACCTAATAAAGAAAGCCCATATCAAAAGATGGATATATATGACACTTAACTATTTGACATAAAGGAATATTTTTTATCATTGTTGCCTGAAATTTTTCAAATAGAAAGAGACAGGGACAGAGGGAGGTAGGAAAAAATATCAGAGCACTGAAAATGTCCCTAATGTTGTTGGGTCAATGCTGGAAGAAAAATAATTCTGCACTTCATATTTCAAACAAAATATAAAAGTTAGCTGGGATATTTCCTTCATTATGGTTTCATTTTGTAGTGATATTTTTTGTCTTGATTCTATGGGTATTAAAGGTAAAAAAAATCTTACTACATATTAAATACTATTCTGTACATTAAAGACTATAAAGAAATATAGATTTTGTTCTTGACATCAACATGGGGTTCGGATAATATAAACATGGATCCTAACACAAGTCTGATCATTCTGCAGGTCAAAAATGTAATAAGGTCAGCAACTGATGCAGACTGGAATGTGGGGAGAGGATAGAAAGAAGATACCAGCTATATTTTTAACTTCTTTATTGGCCCACCTTATTGGGGGTTTGATGGCTTAAAGTATAGTTGTTAACACATAGGTACAGCCTCGTATCCCAACTTGATAGGTGTCTGCAAGATACTCTCTCCTCCAATTTAAGTCCTTTTCCATCATGTCCCAGGATCCCACAGGTACCTGTAACTCATCCTTTTTTTCCCTTCCCCAGTACTTTCCTTTGTTGTAATATAGCATACCATATATATACATATATATATATTAAATATACAGCTACATCATACTATGGCATGGTTGCTTGGATTATAAAGAGGCATATTTTCTGAATTTATGTTATATGGATTAAATGAGAAGAATGCTGAATATACTTTGAAAAAAAAAGCTATTTCACATGTTTTCTGAGTAACTGATTATTTTACTGTATTTTTACATGGGGAGATGTTTTGTGCAATTCTTCAGAAACTAAAATTGATATTTAAAAATTATATTGGGTGTGGAAATAACTTAGTAGTGAATATAGAACTTGTATTCCTGAGAGGCCAGAGGCTCAGGTTAGATCTGCAACGTTGTTTGTGTCATATTTGAGCATTTCTTTTTCCCCTCTCTTTTTCTCTCTCTCAGAAAATATTAGTAATCCTTAATACATAGAAATACATTTTTTAAAATATCCTTTAGCTTTTTAGTTACCGGAAAGGAAAAAGGGAAGGAAGTGGATTAAGTGTAGCAAGTGTGGGGTGAAGGCTAGAAGTGGACTTTTTTTTTTTAAGTTTTTATTTATAAAATGGAAACATTGACAAGACCAGAGGATAAGAGAGGTACAATCCTACACAGTTCCTGCCACAGGAACTCCATATCCCATCTCCTCCCCTGATAGCTTTCCTGTTCTTTAGCCCTCTGGGAGCATGGACCCAGGGACATTATGGGGTGCAGAAGGTGGAAGGCCTGGCTTCTGTAATTGCTTCCCCGCTGAACATGGGCATTGGCAGATCGATCCATACTTCCAGCCTGTCTCTCTCTTTCCCTAGTGGGCGGGGATCTAGGGAGGTGAGGCTCTGGGACACATTGGTGGTGGTGTCTGCCCAGGGAAGTCCGGTTGGCATCGTGGTAGTATCTGGAACCTGGTGGCTAAAAAAGAGTTAAGATAGAAAGCAGAGCATATTGTTGAACAATCATGAACCTAAAAGCAAGAATATTATGGATGGAGATTTGGAGTCTCCATTTTGGAAAAAGCTAGTAAGTCTATTTTAGGTATATTCCAAGGGGTCCATGACTCAACTAGTTTTTTGCCTGCACCTGACATCCAATATGCAGGTGACCTAAGCTATTGTCTGGGGTTATGGTGTCACAGTTGGATAAAGGAACAGAAAGCAGAATCAGGGAAGAGAGTCACTCCCAATAGTGGGAAAAATATATAAATATTGTTAACTGTAAACCCCATTGATCTGATCTGGAGCCCATAGTCAGCATAGGAGCCTATGTAGCATCTGCATCCCTGTAGGTCTGAGCTCACATTCAGTGGTCATGGCTAGGAACATTCCAGGTTGAGCCAATTTCAGGACCCATCATCATCAAGTGATACGAATATGCTATCCAACCTCCCTTCAGAGAATGGAACACTTCCTACCACTGCTGATTCACATTGAGGGCAGGTCAATAGGGGCACACAGAGGGGTCCATTATATTGCTCCTGGTGGAGATGACCAGTGACAGTGGTGGGAAGGATCTGCTAGAGGTCTAGGCCTATCATGTCTGTGTGGGAATCCCAGGACTCCCTGACTAGGGCCCCAAGTGATGGGGTGGCCTGATAGTGACTAAAGAGTCATACGTAAAGTATGCCAGTCTCTTTCCCTTATTCAACTTTTGTAGTCCTTACTTTGACAGGGTTAGCTTTCAAGCGACTGAAGGATGTGCAATAGAAGGTAGGTGAGGATGGTATCTAGGTCTAAGTAGAAACTATTTCATTATGTACTTTATGGTGTCTTTTTAGGTCTTTCTGCTTGCTTTCTATATTTATTCACTTACTGCAAACTATAATGCGCTTTTGCTTTAAGGTATATGTTTTTCCCCAACTCCTGGATATATGTACTTATGCCCCATCTCATAGACCATGGTCTATATCTAGCTTTTGAGGTTTATATAACATAACTCTGATCTTTGTCTAATAAAGTAATCACTTATCCTCCAAAAAAAATAATAAGTCGACTTTTATTAGTGATCTTAGTAAACTACATATACAGGTTTATTTTTAATGAGAACACTGTAAACCACTGATATATCAATATTACAATACAATGTTATTACAATTAGAAAAAGCCTTCTTAAATTTAAAATAGGTCAACCTCAATATATTTTCAGTAAGCAATAGAGACCAGACAAGAACCATAAGAACAGTGCATTAAAAAAAAAAGGTTCCTCAAATCAGAAACACCACATATTAAATGCATTGACCTACATTTTAATTTATATCTAAAAAGATGGATACTTTTGCTCAAACTTCTTTTTTTCTCCTTTTGTTTCAGTGTACACCCACGCAAGTGCATTGGTTTAATAAATAGAAAGCATTTGGTTTTCAAGTAACGGAGCAGTGAAATGTGACTGAAATATTACTAGCTTTTTTTCATAGTAGCTTTCCTAGATCCTGATTCTCAGATTTTTTTGATTCTCAGATTTAAGTGCTATAAAACACTGCTATTTATCTAATCTGTGCTTGTTTGTAGCTTCTAATGATATCCCTGGAGTGGAGTAGTAGTATTTCTACGGAAATTATTCATACTGAAAACAAGCAAATGCTTTTAATGCAGACAAAATTTAGGATATTGAAATTCCATCAAGAATTAGCCCTAGGATACTTATGTGAAGTTTCAAAGACTCTCTTAACTTCTTCCAATTAACCATTAATCAAAGTTTTATGAGCTTACATAATTCAAATATTCATATAAGCTTCTTATTGTAAATGTACCCATATACAAGTTCTTAATTTCCCTGAATTGTTGCAAAACAACCCCTGTATCTGAAGTTACTCTGATTATATTTCCCACTTGGGGGATGTTGGAACATAACTAAGAGAGCACCTGCTATAAGTGACGACAGTTACTTTTCTCTGACTTGGAAAGGCCAGAGTCCTGTTATGTGTTACATCTTAACTAGTGAAGAATTCCATATGTTGAACAATTTGCTTAATTTAAACTACCTCTGCTCTGAAGTGTAGACAAATATCCCTACTTGAGAGCAATTTTAAATCTGTTTTGCATATAAGATCAACTCCAAACCCAGACTAATTGAATTCTGTTTTTTAAGGGAAGCTCATTGATACCTGAGAGAATATTGATGAATACTTCTGGACATCCTACTTCATCATTTAGTCCAACTACATTTCCAGGCAACAACTGACAAGAGTCTATTTCTTTCGTATTAGTGTAGAAGAAACATTAAGCAGCTTCTGATGGAATTGAGATTTAAACTATTAAAGTATTACTCAGTTTGATTATATAATGAGCTAGTGGCCAAATATTACATGCTGAAAAACTGTCATGTAGTTTTAGTACCTAAGAACTTTCTATGGAAACTAATATACTCTAAGTAATTGACTCTCATCTCAAATAAGGCACCAAACTTGAACACTTAGAGGAGGAGAATACATTGCCTTTTAAAACATGTCTTTGGCAAAGTGAGTAATTTCATGGTTGGAACTTCTGAGGCAGAAATTACATTGACATTGAAGACTTCTACTAGGGAGAATTTGATCTGTAGAGATGACAGACCATTCCTGGCCCTTGGATCCTGCTGGTCCAAATCTGACATCCAAGACCCCTCATATCAAGGGAAAGAACCAGGACATGATACTGTCTTCCATTCTACATTCTCTGTCCTTATTATTAGAGAAGACGGAACTTCATTTTAACTCACCTTTTCTTTTCTTCCTAAAAACTGTAGAACTAAGATTTTGTATATTGGTGACTCAAATTCAGGACCTCATGCTTCACAGTGTAATACTTTGCCTATAGCACCATCATTTGGCCATTTAGTAATATCAGTTTTAGGGCCCAGACAGTGTTGCATTCATTAGACCCATGTTCAAGCCCCTGGTTCCCACCAGCGGGTATATATATATATGTATGTGTGTGTGTGTGTGTGTGTGTATTATGGTATATATGTTAGACAATGGAGTATTACTCAGCTATTAAGAATGGTGAAGTCACTTTCACACTTTCTCCTCATCTTGGATGGAGGTTAATGGAATCATGATAAGCAAGATAAGGCAGAAAAAGAATCATGGAAAAATCTCACTCTGGAAGAACTTGATAATCAGTCATGATCTTTTATATCAGCTTCTTCTGACTAACAAGACTGTTATTCTCCACCTAAAGTTCATCAAAATGGCATTACACTGCCACATTTCATAGCTTCAGTGACAAATTGAAAATCAACATGTGTGGGGCCTAGCAGTGATACCTCTGCTTGAGCAAACACCTTATCCTTTGCAAGGACATGGGTTCAAGCCAGTGGGATCAACCTTCAGAGGAAAACTTCAGGAGAAATGAAGCAAGTACTACAGGTTCAAATCTCTCTCTCTCTCTCTTACCTCATTCTCTTTCAATTTACCTTTGTCTTATCAAATAAAGAACAAAAAAAATTAGCAACATTTGTCAGGGGGTATGCATGCAGGCAGCGAACCCCAGTGTAAACCTCATGGCAATAACATTTCTTAGTTTTTTTTTTTTTTAAGAAAATCAACACATATATTAAGTTCACCAATCAAAGTCCAGTTTTTAACCTTTGCCATATATGTGCCGTTTGTGTTCCAGTTTACCCAGCTCTATGTATTCATGGTTATTAGAGGAAAAAGGAAATTATGTTGATTTTCCCCCTATACTGAAATGCCCAAAGTATTTTATTGAAAAAGGTGTAAAAATTTTAGGTTCTCCTTGCTGATAATGCTTGAAAATAGATACCTTTTACATTTTTTTTCAATTTATAGTTGAACAATAAGTCTCATTTCAGTTACTTAAGTAAGTCTGGGATTAGAATTCCATATTGCATTTTTTATTATGTATCTTCAAAGTGTTTCAGCATTATCTATTTCTATTAGAGGAAAGAATTAGATTCGAAAGTAAAATTAAAAATATTTTTCACTCTGCCATATTAAAGCATTACATCTTGTCAATGAAAAAGTAATTAATTAAATCGACAAACTGAGTATCCTGAGCCATGTAGTCAAAATTATTTTCTCCAATAGCTTTCAGTTCTATAATTTAAGACTATACATACACTTTTCTTTATCTTTAAACTCATTTAAGTTTATTTTAAATATCCAGAGAAGCAGAATTGACATTATACATAATAATCCATAGACATAATAGCCTCCCATTCATATGATGTAATGTTTTAATAGTGTAAAAAAGAATAGGAGACAATAAAATATAGTATGAGCAGACAAACATGCAAAAGTCAATGCTTTAAGTCACCGAAGTGTTGAATAATATAATAATTGCCTTTGTAGCAAGGAGAGTATGTGATACATGGAAATGAAAAAGAACTTTGCTAAATTTATTGGCTTCTTCTTAAGTAACCATAGCCAACCTAGTCTCATCAGTCACAGGCTAAATAGTTCTGTTGTTACCATTATAAACTTAATTTTTACAGTGTGTATCTTTTGGGGGTCACTGAAAATTCTGCTTTAATAAGAGAAGCTAGCTCCCTTGGGACATGTTCTTTCTTTCTCCCCAGAATTAAAGTTTTTGAGTTTCTTTTTAGAAATGTCTAAGTGCAATAACTAAAAAAGCTGGTGGCCTTGGACCTCAGCAGCTCTGGCAGCAGAGTATGTAGTTTTTACAATGCATTATATCTCTAAGCCAAAGTAACTATGCAATTATTTTGTAATTATGAGGCAATCATTTACTGGCAACTAGAAGTTTTTCATTTTTTATGGTAATTCCAACTATAACTACTATATAATTTGTAAGAAAAATCGTTGTGCAATTACTCTGTATTAACACAGTAATTAACAAATATGACCAGGCTTATTTGTGTTCTTTGAAATAGTCCCCACACCTGCAAACTGCAAATTATATACCAGCCATGTACGCATTCATTATGTCGTCTGTCATGAGGCAGTGGAGTTGGTTTTTATTTCTTCATATCATTGTAGTAGGGTATATTGAATACAATAGTTTATCTCAGCTGTGTTTCCCTGGCTGCAATTGATTTGCTCCATCAGAGAACAGTTGAAATTAGTTTATAGCTTCAAGGAAAAGGATACAATGATGGAAAGAAGCAGGAATTTTGAAGTCTAATAGATTCTGTTTGAATTCTAGTTTAGTTGCTACTGAGAGAATAATTAAATAATCTACTATTATGACTGATTCATTCAGTCAGTTCTTTATTTCCAAAATACTTATATTCCAGGTACTTTGTTAAGTACTAGAAAAATGGTAATAAGGGTGATATCACACATAGCAGAGTACACATTACAGTGTTCAAAACCCCAGCACCCATTTGTGGAGTGGGAAGCTTCACAAGTGGTGAAGCTGTGCTGTAGGTATCTCTCTATTTCTTTATCTCTCTCTTCCTCTCTATCCCTCCTCTTTCTCAATTTCTCTCTGTCTCTCTCCATAAATAAACTAAATATTTTAAAAAATCAACCCAAATAAAATGTAAATTTGGGGATTGGAAAATTAGTTCACACTTGGATAATCCACTGCAACCAAGGTTTGAGCTCCTGCACAACCTACCTTCACATGAAAGGAAATTCTCTCTCCCTCTCTCTCTCTCTCTCTCCTCTCCCCATTCCTTCCATCTCCCTTTCCCTCTCCTTCCTCCTCTATCACCTTCATTGATGTTCTCTGAAAAAGTCAACCCCTAGTGGTGATGTCCTGGAAATGAAAAACACACAAAAATTGTCAAATCTATTTTAAAAATTTCCTTTTTCCTTTTGTCTCATTAGAACGGGGCCTGTGATCTCAGCAACCACTCTGAGATTGCTCGCCTGAGATTTTTGCAGCCAGCATTTTTTTCAGATGAATCTGAGAAAGAGTAGAAAATATATATCACAGACCTACAGGTATCTATCTTCCTCTCTCCATCTCTATTTCACCCTCCCTTCTCAATTTCTTTCTTTCCTACTCAATAAAATAGAAGGAAAAAAATGACCACTGGGAGTGGTGAGTTTGTAGTGTCCACCCAAGCTCCAAGGATAACCCTGATGGCAAATTAATTAACTTATTAATTAATTTTCTACAAACCATATAATTGCATATGTATGCTCATATACATTTACAATATAAAATGTACTTTCTAATTCAGGTATAAGCATCAGTCAGATGTTGAAAGTTTCTTCTATAGCTGCTAATTACTGGATTAAGGACAAATACCACCAACATATAAACACAAAGGTATAATAATAATTAGGAAAAACATATATTTTTGCTAATTTTCAAAACAGTGCTCTTGGTTAGATCACTATAGGAATGACACTATACAGAGCAGCAACTAGTTTCTACTCTGTGTCTTTTGAATTCCAGATGATGCCTCTGTGGATCTTGCAGCATAAATAAAAGGATTCATTTCATAACCAAGTACTTTATTTATTACCTTTTGTTGCCCTTGTTGTTTTATTGTTTTAGTTATTATTGTTGTCATTGTTGTTGGATAGGACAGAGAGAAGTGGAGAGGAGAGGGGAAAACAGAGGGGGAGAGAAAGACAGACACCTGCAGACCTGCTTCTCTGCTTGTGAAGCGACTCCCCTGCAGGTGGGGAGCTCAAACCAGGATTCTTATGGTGGTCCTTGCGATTTGCCTCACCTGCATTTAACCCACTGCACTACAGCCCGACTCCTTCATAACCAAATTCTTAGAAACTCTACCTCTCCTCTAGTAAACCTATTACTGTTAAGAACTCAGTTAAACCTTAGAGCTCTATTTTCATCACATGGCATTTTTAACTGAAAGGGATTATATATATTATCAACAACTAGACCATATCCAACAGAGGTGTTGTTGATCATAGATCTGTAGTGATTGAATTGCTTTATTGTTTTTGGAAAATGTAAAAAACAGTGCAAATGGAACCATTATGCTATTTCCCTCTGTTAACAGAAAGGGCAGGGAGTTATTGTAAAGTTGCATCACCAACTCCATGTCCTAGGGCAGAACAAAAGATCAGATGTGTTCAGGATAAAACTGAATTCTACTGTTTTACTGTTTAGTTGGTCGGTTATACTTGTTTGTGTTTTGTTTTGTGCAGGACAATTACTGAAGTGAGGAAATGAATTCAAAAAGGGCCAGATTCCAATGATCTGGAATGGTTTCCAAAACCAAATTCTATACATGAATGGCCTATAATATGAACAGGGAAGGGAACTGGCTCAGCTGGGGATGCCATCGATAGCAATTAGACTGACCAAGCAGAGAGAACATGTCCTGTTTAAAGGAAGCAGCTAAGACCCCTAGAGCTCCCTGATGGATCCCCCCCCTCCCCAAGTAAACAGAAAGGAGCGTGAATCTGTGGCTTGGACTGAAGAAACAGTAGGAAATCTTCCACATACTAAATGTGCACATTGATAATTCTCTAATTCCTAGGCAAAAAGAAACAGTGAAACATTCTTAGTCTGGATACCACCCCACCCTAGCCCTCATCTGTATTTCAGATTTCAAAATGCAAGTTTTAAATCTTTATTTAGGAAACTGGCAGCCGATGGCCTTCTTATTATGCAGCAGCAAATGCCAATGATGATTAGTTTTGTGAAGTTATCCTATATTCAAAATACTTTCTTCATGATTCTGTTTGCAATACTCATGGTTGTCATAATCTTTGAATCAATGAACTAAGTCACATCCCTTTTCACAAGGTCTTGGGGGGTCAATCTATCTATAAAGTTGCTTGCCTGAACCAAGTCTCACTGTTTGACCAGATATTAGAGGTGGGTGTTTTTGTTGTGAGCACCTTATTTAAAGTCTCAACCATGAAAATTTTTTAACAACTGCTTAGACATCTTGCCTGCAACTCTCCCTGAATCCAACCAGTGCAACTGATTAGAACATGTACATTGGAGATACAGAGTTATTATCATATTTTACTCAACTAATAATACATGCTCCAGTATGGAGTTCATAAAACAGATCATAGCGGAAGATATAGGAGAGTAAACTAAAAAGGTTAATCCATTATTTAAAAGTCAGAGAATAAGAATAAACAAAGCAGGGAGTCAGGCTGTAGCACAGCGGGTTAAGCGCAGGTGGCGCAAAGCACAAGGACCGGCATAAGGATCCCTGTTCAAACCCCGGCTCCCCACCTGCAGGGGAGTCGCTTCACAGGCAGTGAAGGAGGTCTGCAGGTATCTATCTTTCTCTCCTCCTCTCTGTCTTCCCCTCCTCTCTCCATTTCTCTCTGTCCTATCCAACAATGACAACAACAATAATAACTACAACAATAAAATAACAAGGGCAACAAAAGGGAATAAATAAAAAAATAAATATTAAAAAAAAGAATAAACAAAGCGATGTTTCTAAAAGAGTTAACACTGTCATTGGTGTCTTGGATTAATTTTGCCAATTTTCAGCAGTTTTACTAAAAGTAGCAATATTATTAATACTTCAAAATAGCCTAATTTCTAACTTTAGACACTGAAATAATATCCCAAGGGATATTTATTGTATCATAGAAACAAATCTTGCTCCTTGACACCCCATAATTCTTTTGTGAAAACTGATTGCCTGTAACTGTTTATCTTAGTGGCTAAACTCTCCTCATGTACAGTTCTTCAAAAGTCTGACACCACCCCAGAACTCTTTATTACCATTTGTCTCATAATCAGCATTAAGACTTTTTATTGCACCTGGAATTCTAAAAATATTTAACACGGATCTACCCAATTTACTTGTTAATCAACTACTGTCCCACAGATAGTAACTTGTCTGCATTTCTTTGGACCTTTTTCACTGTTTTGTGATTATTTCCCATGACTTTGAAATGCATTTGCTGCAGATTGTTTGTAAATCTTTGCTTCTAGATTTGCCCTCAAATTACTGGAGTGTACTTTTTTGGGATTTGCCAGTTCCAAAAGGGACATATTTACATAGTGAAAGTATAGGGAATGAGGAGAAATACAAACCCCACCTCTCTAACTTAAAGGTGAGGGGATTTGAATGATAAAGAGCAAGTTTGTTCCCCTGGAAGTAGTGTCCCCAAGAGGATTCTGCAAATGGCCACTTTGCAGGCACCTTCCTGTTCTTTGACATGCCTCAGCCAGCTCCTCACTGACTTCAGGAAAGACCTTCTTAGTGAACTGTGTGCTCAAGAGTCCCTTCTTATTACTGCTCCTAGGGGACCCTGAAAACCTAAGAATCTTCCACAATGGAAGACAACATCTTTAGCAAGAGTTGCCACTAACGCCTCATACACCATTTTATTTAATTTTTCCACACAAAATTACTTAGCGTGGGTAGGAAATGACAAACCCATGATAACAACCCCAATAAATAACATGTCTTTGGAGAAAGAATGTGAGCATTGTCTACTTTTTAATGTGATTAGGAAGAAATGAAGTAGGGGAGAAACTGGAAGAATTAGTTCAAGCTGACAACAATCTCTCAGTTTAAAGGCTGGCATTGGTGTGTTTTCACCATGGAGGTTTCTCTAGGCTGTTCCAGGCTATTCTCTATCAGTGGCTAGCCAAGGGGACTACTGAAAAAGGAAGGAAAAGAACTCTAATGCTCAGACCTCCTGCTTTGTTTGAAATTACTAGTAGTGACGGCTGAGCTGGTAAGAGCTTCTAAAAGCATCTGCTCACCAAATCTTATGACAAGTCCTATAGACTTCCAGCTCTTATCAACTCTTCTTTTCCGCCTCCTTCTAGGATTAAATCCCATGTATGAGTGCAACAGTCCACACTTTATACCAACCCAGAGAGAAAGATTTTTTTTGTTAACTCTGCCTTGAAGACAGATTTATTTAACATTGTAATCCTAACAAATCTCTCCTTCAATTGATTTCTGATTTCATTTTTATTGAATTAAGCTCTGCATATGGGTATATGCTTCTAGAAGTGGGTCTGCCACTCCCATCCAAATGTAATGTAGCTTTTAATTACAAGAAGCTTTACCAGTGAGTAGCAGATCTCACAGGCTCCAGGGAATTCCATACTACATCTCATTGCTTGTCACAGAGATAAGATAAATGAAGCATTTCCAGTTTGCTGCTTCCTCTTTAAGACCTTTCAGAGATGGAAGGAGAGTTTAACAATTTACTCTCAATCTCTTTCTTCATAAAAGAAACTGCTTGCCTTCAGATATTATACCGGGCTTATCTCAGGTAATGTAGAATCATAGAAAGAATTCCAGACATGAAGTTAGGAGATTAAGAGTCATGCTCTACTGGTTAAACCACCAGCTGCCCCTTACCACCACCTTTTAAGCCACTTCTTCTTTTTTTTTTTCTTTTCTTTTTCTTTAATTTATAAAATGGAAGTATTGACAAAGCCATAGGATAAGAGGGACACTACTTCATATAATTTCCACCACCAGAACTCTGTATCCAATCCCATCCCTTAAAAGCTCTCCTAGGGAGTCAGGCAGTAGCGCAGCAGGTTAAGCACACATGGCGCAAAGCACAAAGACCTACATAAAGATCTTGGTTCAAGCCCCTGGCTCCCCACCTGCAGGGGAGTCGCTTCACAGGCAGTGAAGCAGGTCTGCAGGTGTCCGTCTTTCTCTCTCTCTCCCTCTCTGTCTTCCCCTCCTCTCTCCATTTCTCTGTCCTATCCAATGACAGCAATAACAACAACAGTAATAACTACAATGATAAAACAACAAGGGCAACAAAAGGCAATAAATAAATATTTAAAAAATACTGCTTAAAAAAAAAGCTTTCCTATTCTTTATCCCTTTTTTTGCATCTGATTTTCCATCTGAAAAATCTCACTTATGATGTTTGTTTTGGCAATTAATTATAAACACTAACATGTTATTGAATACTGTTATCAAAATCATTCTTGTTATTTCATTTAGAAGAGGCTTAAAAGCTGATGGTAAGGGAGCAGCTGGTGGCTTAACCAGTAGAACATGGGTCGTTGACACATGTTACTTACCATACATAAAAGCACCTGGGTTTAAGACCCTGGTCTCCACTTTCAAGAATGGGGATGAAAGCAACTCTAGCAGTGGAGCAATGCTGCAGGTATCTCTTTCTCTCTGTCTCTTACCCTGTCAGATGAATCACCACCAGATCCCAGTATTACCTGTCCCCTACATTGTTAACTCTAAAACTCATAGTGAATTTCCAACCCTCTCTATCTCACTTTCAATGTGCCCTTTACTATCTATATATTACATACTCCATACTCCCAGAGGGAGAAAGAATGGGAAAGCTATCAAGGGAGGGGATTGGATCCAGAGTTCTGGTGGTGGGAATTGTGTGAAGTAGTGCCCCTCTTATCCTATGGTTTTGTCAAAATTTCCATTTTGTAAATAAAAATTAAAAAAAGAAACGATTCCAGGTGTCCAACAACAGATGAGTGACTGAGTAAGTTGCAGTATATATGCAATGGAATACTACTCAGCTGTTAAAAATAGTGAATTTACCTTCTCCACCATATCATGGATGGATTGAAGGAATTTTGTTAAGTGAAATCAGAAACAAAAGGTAGAAGTTGGAAAACAAGATCAGAAGTGAAAACACTAAGCAGAACTTGGGCTGGAGTTGGCGTATTGCACCAAAGTAAAAAGACTCTGGGGTGGGGGTGGGGGGCTCAGATCCTGGAACATGATGGCAGAGGAGGGCCTAGTGGAGGTTGAAATTTTATGTAGAAAACTAAGAACTGTTTCACATGTACAAACTATTATAGTTTACTGTTGACTGTAAACCATGGATCCCCCAGTAAAGAAATTAAAAAAAACTTGACTATTCCAATTTCCTATTTTGTCTGTTATCTCAGATTTGTATATTCAATGTCTTCATGCCCTTGCCCAAGATTCCTTTATCCCTTTTCCCGATCCTACGATCCTACTTACAGTAAAGGTAAAACACAAACATCATCTCCTGTTTGAACCTGATTCACTCTACAAGATAATTAGTCTACAAATATTCTGATCATATATAATATTTTACATTTCAATATTATTTCATGGCCAGTGATTCTTCATATTTCACATACACAAAACTCACACGCATATATGCACATACACACATGTGCATCTAATTCTTGATCTCTCTAAAATCAGAAAAAAAAAAACAGAAAAATTTTCTATTTCACAGTACCTTGCATAGAGGACATGTTGTTAAAAATGCACTGAAAGGTAGCAGTTGCATAGTTTAGTTTTAGATAAAAGGAATGGAAGACTTTTTCTCTAGGTATTTAGCCTTTATATGAATTTGACTTATTTGTAAATATTTCCAGTCTTCATATCCTGCAGTCTCTTAATAAAAAACTAGTTTCAGTGTCTCTTTGTAACACTAGTATCTCTTTGTAACACATTCACTATATAATAAACTATTTGGCACTGGTTGGGTAGTTAATATTAATAGCTGAATAAAAGTCAGTTCATTAGAGTACTACCCACTAGTCATAGCACAAGTCAGAATCCTAGGAGAAGATGAATGGAACCAATATCAAGAAAGGGAAACCTTTATGACTATCTTTTTTTTTTAAGTTTTTTTTCCTCTAGGATTATCGCTGGGGCTTGGTGCCTGCACTATTACTCCACTACTCCTAGAGACCTTATTTTTTTTCCCTTTTGTTGCTCTTGATGTTTATTGTTGTTATTAATATCATTGTTATTATTGTAGTCATTGTTGGATAGGACAGAGAGTATCAAGAAAGTAGGGGAAGTCAGAGACGGGGAGAGAAAAATAGACACTTGCAGACCTGCTCCACCACTCTTGAAGAAACTCCCATGCACGTGGGTGTTGGGAGTTTGAACCAGAATCCTTACATCAGTCCTTGCGCTTTGAGCCATGTGTGCTTAATCCACTGTGGGTGTTGGGGGTTTGAACCAGAATCCTTACATCAGTCCTTGCACTTTGAGCCATGTGTGCTTAATCCACGGTGCTGTCGCCTGGCCCCTATGACTACCTTGCTTAGGTGAGGTTCAGCTATCTACTGAGTTTCCACATACAGTGTTTTGCTCTCGTGAAATTATTAGAAGAATGAATCTCTTTGCTGGAGAAAAAGGAAAGTAACAGTGTAGTGTAAGGGTCAGAATATGTAACAGTAAACAGTTATTCTATTCACAGAGTAATGGGGTACCAAGAAAAATATGATAATAACATTTGAACACAAAGACCCAATTTGCTCCCAGGATGCCAAAGTGGCACTTTTCTTTAGTACAAGAGCTCTCAGCTAAATTTAGTCGATTTGTCACTAAACTAACTTTTCCATTTCAGATAGCTATTACAAGTGAGTTATCCTCTCTCTAAAGAGTAGCCCTTATAAGATCTCACTTTTGAGTAGAGGTCACCAGCATTATTTCAGGACATAAAACTAAACTGACCCTAGATGAGATATTTTCAACTCTTCACATTGCTGGATATATGTTGTTAAAATGAATTTAAGGGCATATTTAGACTCACAGACTCTGTAAGCCTTGGTTCTGAGTCTTTCTGGTAACTAGGGTCAACACTGCATTTAAATTTTCATACAAGCCTGTTGAGAGGTGACAATTTCCTCAGATGTCCATGGGATTGGTGTTAGACTTTCAAAATCCCATGGAGCTAACTTTCCAATTGATAGATTTATTGAGAACATGTTATGTAGTAAGTTGTCACATCCTGCACTCTAAAATTCAGTGACATGTAAAGAATGCAATAGCTAGCAGATTACTCTCTAAAAAAGTGTCAGCAATGTCTATGTAGAGGACTCCTCAAGCCTGTTTTAAGTAGATAAAGGAAAGTCCACTTAGATAGACTTTGCAAAGGAAACTTCAAAAAAGGAATGATATCATTTGGGTGAAAGTCAATAGCACTATTATTGTACTGAAGTTAAGAGCCTCAATAGCAATAAGGTAGTGATAATAGCCTTAACCATTATCACAATAGGGTACCTCCTCTATGTAAAGATGAATTTGTCCATGTTCAGCGGGGAAGCAATTACAGAAGCCAGACCTCCCACCTTCTGCAACCCACAAGACCCTGGGTCCATGCTCCCAGAGGGATAGGGAATGGGAAAGCTACTGGGGAAGGGATGGGATATGGAGATTGGGTGGTGGTAATAGTGTGGAGTTGTTCCCCCCAATCCTATGATTTTGCTAATATCTCCTTTCTTAAATAAATTAATTAATTAAAAAAAGATGAATTCACAGGACTGTCTTTGAATTCAATATATAAATTCAGTATCTATATAACATTCTTTTCTCTTATAAGTTAAATAGGATGATTATATGATCCATTTCTTTTCCATAAAACTTATATGAATTTCATTTAAAAAATTATTAAAACCAGGTTAATGTCCCTGGTTCCCATCTTCCCCTTCTCTCTGTCTTTTTCTATCCTTATGAAAAGAAGAAAGAAAGGAGGAAAGAAAGGAAGGAAGAAAGGGGAAAAATAAAAATAAAATGGCTTCCAGAAGTGGTGTGTTTTTCCTGGAGGTACTGATCTCCAGTGTATACCCTGGTGGCAATAAATTAATAATAAATAAACATTAAACTGGAGCATTCTATGTAAATGATTTTTTTATATTACTTCACAAGAGAATTTGCTTTTATTATAAGCATACTTAGGAGATGTTGCAAATGAATGAAATGAAATGCATGTTTTTTAATAAGAAATTTTGTGGAATATTCATATAAACAGAACTATAAAGCCAAATAAAATAAAATAACAACACATGTGACTACGAATCTAGTCAATGCAGACACTGAGTATTTAGTACACCAACTTTAAGTTTCTCACTTCCATTTTTGGTTCTATGTCCCAGGTTTCTGTCTCTTAGGGCCTCCTTCCACTATGCTGTCAGCACTTATACGTAAAATCAGGCTCTTACCATCTGTCTGAGGACAGGGACTTCTGATTTCATTTCTCCCAACTGAGTACATAGCAAAGGGCCTAGAAAAAAGGGGAGGTAAAAAATGCCTTTTCTTTTTGAATCGGTAGTAAAATCTAGGTTTGTTGAGTGGAATAATAAAAAATAAAGCAGAAATAAATTATATTGTAAACAAAATAAAAAATACATAATATTAATGAATCTAGGAGTAGGTCCTTTGAAAGTGTTAACAAAATTGATAAATTCTTGGCCAGATTGACCAAATAAATAAACAAAAACTGTACAGGACTATGCTTAATCAAATAACAAGTGAAAGCGAAGAGGTCACCAGAGACAACACAGAAATTCAAAATATCATTGTAAGAGTTTTACAAAAAACTATATTTTACTAAACTAGATAGAAATTAAAAGAAATGGATAAGTTCCTTGAAGTAAGACTGACCAGGGAAGATCTAGAAAGCATGACTAGAACAATTATGACCAAAGAAACTGAAAGAGTCATCAAAAGCCTTTCCAACAACAAAAGTCTAGGCTGAGAGGGCTTCAATCGTAAATTCTAAAAAGCCTTCCAGGAAGAGCTAACACCTCTACTTTATAAGGTCTTCCAAAATAGCAAAGGCATAGGAATATTTCCTTTGACCTTCTATGAAGCCAACATAAGCCTGATACCAAAAGCAGATAGAGACACAACCAAAAAAAGAAAACTACAGACCAATGTCCCTGATGAACATAGATGCTAAGATCTTAAACAAACTCTAGCAGCCTGACTATAGCAGTACATCCCAAAAGTTACATACCATGACTTTGTGAGATTTATCCCAGGGGATGCAAGTTTGGCTCAATATATTTAAGTCAATACATGTGATTTACATAGCAACAAGAAGAAATTAAAAAATAATATGATTATCGCAATAGATGTAAGAAAATCTTTGACAAGATTCGACATCCTTTCATGTTCAAATCATTAAAAAGAATGGGGATAGACAGAAAATTCCTCAAACTATATGCAACAATTCGATAGCTGACATCATACTCAGTGGATAGTAACTTAAATATTTCCCTCTTTGGTCAGAGGTACAAGACAGGATGGCCCATTGTTTCTATTACTATTTAACATAGTCTTGGAATTTCCAGTCATTGCAATCAGATAAGAGAAGAAATTAAAAGGATACAGATTGGAAGGGAAGCAAGCTATCAGTATTTACAGATGATAAAATAGTATACATAAAAAAATCCAAAAGCATTCAATAAGAAACTCCTGGAAATTACCAAGTGATATAGTAAGGTTGTAAGCTGCAAAATCAACTTACAAAATTATTCTATACATACACTAAACCAGAAGGAGAAGAAATTCAGAAATAAATTCCATTCATCATAACAGAAAAATCAATCAAGTATCTACAGATAAAACTAACAAAGTGAAAGACCTTTATACTGAAAACTATGAGACATTTATTTTTTTTTAATATTTATTTATTTGGACAGACAGATGTGAATGTGACTTGTGTCCATAAATCAAGAGGGAAGATAGAGAAGGAGAGAGACAGACATACCTGCAGCACTGCTTCAACACTTGTAAAGTTTTCCCTCTGCAGGTAGGGGCTGGGGGCTTGACTCTGAGTCCTTGTGCCTTGTAACAACACGTGCACTTAACCAGGTGTACTACCACCTGGCCTAGAGACACTTATTAAGAAAATAGAAAAAGATACAAAGAAATTGAAATGCATTTCATTTTCATGGGTTAGAAGAACAGGCATTATCAAAATGACTATTTTACTCAGTGTCATATATAGATTTAATTCAATACCTATTAAGGTCCCTCAAAGCTTCTTTAATAGAGTAGATCACAAGACACAAAAGTTTATCTGGTGACTGGAAAGCTTACAAAAAAAATAAAGAAAAAATCAAGAATGGAAGCATTATAGTCCTTTATCTCAAAACATACTACAAAGTCATTAAAATCAGAAAGGCCTGGTATTGGAACCAAAGTAGACATACAGACCAGTAGAACAGAATTGAGAACAAGAGATATTAATGATATCTCTTGGGGATATCTCAGGGGATAATGCCTATACAAGGAACCCTCATGCCTCCTTACAGCTGTTTTTTTTTTTTTCCTTTATTACTATTTTATTGTTTTTACCTTTATTACTTTTTACAGAGACAGAGACAAATTCAATGGAAATGAGGGAAAAGGGGGAGAGAAAAAAAGAAACACTTATAGAACTACTTCACAACTACTGATTCTTCTGCCAGTGAGGATGGGGGCCTAAACCTGGATGCTTGTGCAGAGTAATGTGTGTGTCCTATTAGCTATGCCACTCCCACACCCCACATTTTCATTTTCTCTTTATAATCACCCTGAGAAAATTTCCCACATCTTAGATTTGTCGAAGTCAGATGACAGCATTCTGGAGTTAAGGTACAGAAAACGTACTGTTGCACCAAAGCAAAGTACTCTGGGGTTGTATGGAAAGGGTTGCAAGAAGGAGACATTGCAATCCCAGTGTAGGATAGGGAGAAGGGGTCTAGGTTGAGAGAGCAAGTGTCTCCCAGACACCTGTCAAGCAGAGATGAGGGGTTGTCTCCATGTGTCAAAGACAGTACCATAAGCTATTATTCCTGTCCGCCCCAAAATATATAAAAGTTACATCTTTATTGAGAATACACAGTGATAAACATACAAACACACATGAAATGGTGACAGAAGAATCAGAGCCTGGGGGGTGCGGGGGCTCTTTTCACAAGCGGTGAAGCAGGTGACTCTCTCTCCCCCCTCTGTCTCCTCCTCCTTGCTCCATTTCTCTCTGTCCTATCCAATAACAATTGTTGTTGTGCGGGCCGCGGAGGAGAGAGAGAGGAGGTCCGGAGCGAAGAGGGAACACAAATCTTTATTTGCGCTGGCACCTCAGAGTTGGGTGCTAGAGAAACAGATTGGGCCACCGTGGAGGTAGCGAAAATGGCCGCCTCACGCAGTAACCTTTCCTGTGCCTGAACACTGAAGTGGAGCGCTGGCAAGAGTGCAAGGTGCGGAAAAAGAAGGGCTTTTATAGGAGCAGCTTTCGTGAGAAGGAAAGGGGGAGGAGTGACCAAAGCACTCCAAATATCGCGGGAAATAGACAATGCCCTGAGGGCACAACATGGCACAGGCACTGCGAGAATGTCCCAACTCTTGCAGGAACTAGCTGTAGCCTGAGGGGACAACATGGCAGATGTGACTGCATCTGCATAATTTCCCAGCAAACAATGACAAAACTAACAACAAAGATAAACAACAAAGGCAACAAAAGGGGGGGGGGGATAACCTCCAGGAGCAGTGGGTTTGTAGTGCAGGTGCTAAGGTCCAGCAACAATCCTGGAGGCAAATTAAAAAAAAGAAACATCAGATCAGTGAATATATAAAGAATATATATGTATGTTTCTTGGTTCTCTCTCTCTCTCTCTCTCTCTCTATATATATATATATATATATACAATGATTATTATAAGAGGAGATTTATTTTTTAATAAATAAAGTAGCTTATGCCATGTCATGTTTTTTTTTTTTTTTTTTCTGAATTTTGTATTGGATCACCAAAGAAGTAGCCTCAGTATAACAAATATAAAAAGAAAAATGGAACCCTTTTTTTTTCCTCTCAGAACATATTTGAGTTTCAAAGATCTTGGATAATGTGAACTAGGCTATATACCAGAGTTTTCATCTAGAGGACTTGATGCAACACTGTGAAGCCAGATGTGTTCCTGACAGGTCTTCCTTTGTTCTATGAGATTCATGCTGAGAAGACTTCTTAGTCATAATGCTATATACATCCTGCCTTGATACTTCTGATTTCCTGCTTTAGAAAAGACAAACCAAACTTGATAGTCCACGATTTAAAATAGCTTAGTACAAAGTCTTTGAAATATTTTGTTATTACTGCTTTGGTTATTTTGAATAACCTCATTTCTTTCTTTAATATTTTGTAGTTGTAGAAGTTCCTCTAAAAAATGACAATAATAATAAGAGTAAAAACTGAAGTAAAATATGTTTTTGTACGACGACTTACATGTCATCAAACATAGCATAGAGGACAGTCTTTTGGTTAAAACTTTTTACTATAAATAATGTGTTTAAGAAACACAGAAGAGCTGGATAATTACTTAGTTAGAAAAGATAAATATGAAACAATTAAGAGCTATAAATATTTAACAGAAAGTTAAAAAATTGAGGATATTATACATATTTGCTTGGTGCTATACATATTTGTTTAGATTTGTTATGAGCTTTGTGGATAAATTGGATCTAGTTCAAATTCAGGTTAAATGTGCAGTTTGAATTTCTATGTTTCCTAATTTATTTATAGTAGAAACTCTGTCAGGTCATTAAACACCCACAATATGCATTTTTCTCTTTATTTCCTACTGTAGCAATATAATTTTGAAAATACACAGCTATGTTTTTTTTTATTTTTAGTGGGGTGCAGATGAATAACCAATAAGAAATTTCCACAATAGTAATTCTGAAATAAAACTTATCAAATTAACTTACATAAAATGTAATTAATGTAGAATGCAATTTGATAATCTATGACTAATCCAATTCCAGGTGCTCAATCAAATTTTACAGTATAAAATTTCACAGATAATACCTTTCCCCATAGTTTTACAAAATGAATAGATCTACTTAAATTTAATATATTTTATTAACCAATAGTGCAAAAAACCCTTCTATTTGTCTTTTAAGGAAAATGATCAATTCTCAACTCAAGTAATCTGTCCCTCCTTACCATATTTACTATGTATTTCTTATTTTTTCTTCCACTATCAACTAAATTGATAAACTAAATTCACTCTGCTAAGGGCATCTCTATTAATAGTGTTTACCATTTCAAAGCTCACCAATGCTCTCCTTGATTTCTTTCTATCGCATTCCTTATACAACCTAGCAGCTAACACTGCTGTTCTACCTTGAAATTATATCCACAATCACATTTTATTACTTGTAATGTTGCCATTAGTTTTTGAAACACCCTTATTTATGTCTGGAATTTGTGTCTAGACTTCTCTCAGATCTTCCTGTGTCTACAATTTCTCCTTAAAGTCAAAATCACTATTTTCAGACATGTTTTAACATAGCAACCTTAATATCTTCTAAAGTTTCCTGCTCTAGGAAGGCAAAAGTCAAGGTCTTTAAAATACAATTAAAAACTATATTTTAACCATTCCTCTACCACGCAGCTCACAAACTTTCTGACTATATATCCTGTTATTCTCAATTTAACTTGATACATCCTTCCCTTAAATGTACCTGATGATTTTGCTTATTGAGTCTTTTAAAATAGAGAGATTTTGTCTCTTATCAAATAAAATGTAGTAAATGTGGTACAATATTATATACTAAAAAAATGGAGTGACTCTCATAATAGGCACTAAAAATACAGTTTAAATTAATGTCAGTCTATTTAGCTTAAAGACACTTATACAAATATACTTTCAGTACTTAATGTTACTGTTTATTTAATCTTAGCTTTCCTACACTCAGTGCTGACAAAAAGAGACCAATTGCTTTTTTGTCTACCCTGTATCCTCAGTTTTAAGTACATGCTAGGCATATAAAATGTATCATATATGTATCTATAACATGAATCAGTGAAAGGGAAACATATTTTCCTCTTTGTTTTGGTATGTGTATAATATTATATCAACTTATCAAATTATCCAAATTTTAATTTTCTGTACTTAGTAATATATTCACTCTGTAACTCCTCAATAATAGTTCTGTGAAGCAATCTAAATGGTAAGCTATCTCTCATGTGTATATAATTTATTTAAGAGACACTTTCATAATCTGTCTTGCCAAATACCTTCTTTATTTTCCTTTACAATTGACAGAAATAAATTTTCATTTATTTATTCCATACATAGTAGTACACTCTAGTTTTACAATTATCAGTTTAGTTCATAATGTTAAATAAAGAAAATATAATGCACCTCCTTGTTTCTGGGTTCACAAGAACAACAGCAAAAGTAATCATAAGGTCAGGAAAAGATATAGTGACCATATGTCACTATACTCTAGACATTATTAATTTGTTAAGAAATTCTAGGATTGGCCTGGAAAAACAGCTCACTTAGATAGTGAACTGTTTTGCCAAGTATGTGACCTGGGTTTGTGCCCAGCCCCCACCACACTGAAAGAAGTTTTGTTCAAGTGGAGCCTCTCCCTCTCCCTCTCCCTCTCCCTCTCCCTCTCCCTCTCCCTCTCCCTCTCCCTCTCCCTCTCCCTCTCCCTCTCTCTCTCCCTCTCCCTTTCCCTCTCCTTTTCCTTCTCCTTTTCCTTCTCGCTCTCATTTCTATTTCTTTCTAAAATCAAACAAACAAAAAAGAAAGAAATTCTGGAATTGTCATTCAAATAAAATTTAAGAAGCTACGTAAACCGCCCAAGGGGGGCAGGAAAATTAAGGTGGGAACATTAACATCCACCTAATTATATTTTATAATAAATGTACCACCCCTCACCCATGCACTTCTCTTCTATGCACTTAAAATTAGTTATTTATATTTAAATTTTTTTTAATGTTTATGAAATAACAGGAGAAAGACCTGAGTGCATCTCTGTCCTGGCATGTGTGATGTCTGTGTTTCCAGAAATGGAACCTGAGGCCCAGCATATTCAAGTCCTCTACCCCTAGTCACCTCTTCAGCTGTAAAAGGATTTGTTTGTTTGTTTTATACTTTCTCTTAAAACCAGGTCACTGATCAGCTCTGTATTGTGGTGGTGCAAGGGATTAAACCAGGGACTTAAAAAAGTGCACTGTTGGGTGAAAATAAGAACATGGGTACCTCTTCTTGTCATAACCATTAATTACTAAAGTATATCACCATAATCATCATCATCATTATCATCATCATTTTATCAGAGCACTGCTTAGCTGTAACAGTGGTGCAAGTACTGGGATTGAACATGGGACCCAAGAGCATTGGGTGTAAAAATCTACACCATCATGCTATCTTCCCTACCCTACAGTTAATATCAAAAACTAACAAAAATACCCAAGTACCTGCAGTTGAGTGAACGATGATAAGGAATAGTGTGACTGATAGAACCTTTTAGAAATTATTTTAAAGTATATTTGGCTAAAAAAATTAAAAAGTATAAATAGTTATTTGTTTTTCATTTTTAGGTAAAAGTTTTTTTTTTCCATCTTATTAGGAGTTTACTGATTTATATCACAGCTATATACACATAGGCACACTTTCCCAGATCTCTGACCCTCCAATCTAGGACCCCAAGCCCTTCCAAGCTTGCCTCTTTCATTTCTTCCACAGAATCCCTTCCTTTGGTGAAACACACAACCCATATTCCAAGATTCACCCAGTACACTCCTTGTCTGACCCAATTTCCTGAGTCCTACCTCCATGGTTAGGGCATCCAGTATTCATCTTTTCCTCACTCATCCCACCTAACATTTTTTTCTTCAGGTTCCATCTAAACTGAGGCAAAAACAGATTTTAGAGTTTCTACCTAGTGCATAGGTCTTTGTTAGTTGACCTTGCTTAGCCAACATTGGTCATATTGCTCTATCCATTATGCCCTTCCTTCCCCTTTGTATCTGCTTGTTTTGCTGATTGTGTTAACACTTCTCTTCCATAATACCACTGATCACCTCACTTAGAGATGGAGTTCCTTTGCTTCTTTTCAGGTAGGATTCCTTACAGTGATTCTTGAAGGCAGGGTTATTGGTAGTCAATTTATTCAGCTTCTGTCTGTTTGGGAAGATTTTAGTGTCTCTTTCATATACAAAGGGTAATTTGACAAGATACTTTAATACTATGAATATGTGATTCCACTCCCTTCTTGCCTCTAGGGTTTGTGGTAAGAAAGAGATCTAATGAAAGCTGTATATCAGAGTCTTTCTTTCCCTAGAGAAGAGGTCTAAAATATTTTTCCTTGTCCTTATTTTTGCATAGTTTTAGTTTTTTTGTTTTTTTTAATCCAGGAAGTTGGGTGTTCATTCAGCTTTTGGAATGTCTATGGTGTGGAAAGTTTTCTGGTATGAATTTTTAAAATATTTTTATTGATTGATTGACTGTTGGATAGAGACAGAGAAATTGACAGAGGAAGGGGAGGGAGAGAGAGGCAGACAGATACCTACAGCCCTGCTTCACCACTTGTGAAGCTTTCCCCTTGCAGGTGGGGACCAGAGTCTTGAACCTGGGTCCTTGTGCACTATAATGTGAGTGCTTAACCAGGTGTGCCACCATCTGGCCCCTGAATTCTTTTTTTTTTAATTTCTTTATTGGGGAATTAATGTTTTATTTTCAATAGTAAATGTAATAATTTGTACATGGATAACATTTCCTAGTTTTCCATATAACAATACAACCACTACTAAGTCCTCTGTCATCCTGTATTCTCCCCCGCCCCCAGAGTCTTTTACTTTGGTGAATTCTTTAAATACGTTGTTCTCTGCTCTGACTTCCTTCTCTTTATCCTCAAGTGTCTCCCTAAGCCTCACATTCTTTCTGTTGATGGAGTATGCTATTTCACAGAGAATCACTTCATTTTTTATGAGCCTTTCCTTTCTTAAAGTTTTGCTTTCAGAGACTGTGGCAGTTCTGTCTTCTACCCCTGATATTCTCTCCTCAAGCTGGTTTATTCTATTTAATAGACTTTATCTTTTGTAGCACTGTTCAAAGTTTTCTTTGTTGTGTTTTGTAGCTCTTTGGTGAAATGATCTCAGAGATCTACATTCTGTGTCTGAATATTATGGTTACAGCCTTGAATTGCTACAAAATATGCTTTCTAATTTAAACTCAGACTTTTTTCCCCAAATCTCTGAGAGTTTGCATAGCTGAAATTTTGCTGATATTTTGGCTAACTATGGTCAATGCTGTTCAGCCATCAGGTGGCACTGTGGTGAATTTGTTTATATGTTGTGTTTGGGGGAAGAGTATAGTCTTCCATATAGCCAAGGGTAAGTTTAGACAGACTACATCCTTGTTGTCTTATTTCAGACTGTACTCTGGCCTCAGGCTGTCATCTGCCATTGTCTAGATAGGCAGACCACATGCTTTAATTCCCTACCAGGTTTTATCACTTGCTTCTTGGGCTGAACCTGTGTTCTGCTGTGTGTTTGTACCAAAATAGTACTGGATACAGTCAACTGCTAACTCCTAGTTTGCCGTGGGAGACAGAGACGGCCAGGGACTCAGGGCTGAGCTGAGAACGCAGTGAGTAAAGGCAGTTCAATCTTTATTCACGAGTGGATATGTAGTTCAAAGGAGGAATCACAACACAATTCTATCCTGCATCCCTCTCCTACCTCCCTCCTGAGGCAGAAGAGTCAGGAATGTAATATAGGGGGCAGGGAGAAGGAAAAACTCGAACCTGCCAGGACTAAACCAAATGTCTAGAGGCAGGGGGAGCGAGGGCCAAACCAATATCCCAGAGGCAGGGGGGTGCCCAGCCAACAGTGGACATGCAAACAGAACACATCGCAAGCAACACAAAGTGAACCCAATGTGATAATCAAAACAGGAGGCTTCACAAGTAGAATCCAGAAGCATACCAACACTAGTTCAAGTCGATTTTAGCTTGAATATTTATTTATCCCTTGTTACCACTTGTGCCTGCACTTATCTGTGGCTCATTGAATTCCTTGAAGTATTGTGAGATTCCAGGTTTTTTCATTGCTTTATCTAGTTGTTTGCATTGATGATCTTTCGGTTCTTCTTACTCCATGGCCATGTCCCTTGAATTTTTTTTTTTTTTTTAACGTTTTCATTTAAAAAAATGTATAGGTCTCCCAGGAAGTTCAGTGTTGATTTTATTTTATTTTAATTTATTCCACCAGTTATCAATTGGGCTTGATGCCTGCATTATTCTACTGTTTCTGGTGACCATTCTTTTTTTTCTAGATACAGTGATAGAAGTAGAGAGAAAAAGAGAAAATGAGAGATACTCTAGAGCACAGTTTCACTATTCCTGAAGCTTCCCCACTCCCCACAAGTGCTTCCAGGTGGTGGCTGAGGTTCAAACTCAGATCCTTAAGCTTGTTAAAGTTCTACCAGTTGAACCCCCACCATTCTTTATTATTATTATTTTGCTTCAGATTATATCTTCTTATTTTTTAGAGAAAATACTGTCTTTGATGAGCAAGACTTGTGCTATCCCAAGGAACAGAAATATTCCTAAAACAAGAAGAACATCAATACAGTAAATGACTGGGAACCCAGACAATCAGGCACTTAATAACATGTTGAAAAGTAATGTGCTTTCCCTTCCCGGCTAAGATTGTTGATATGTATATTGTACTTCACATATTTTCAGCATGTGTAATATTGTATTTCTCCATTTTCTTTGTCTAGTGAAAGATGATTTGCAGTGACATTTATTTCTTCCAGACAGAAACTTTATGAACCTGTGTATAATTACCACATTCCCTTTCCTTCCCCCTGGTCACTGTAAAAGCACATTTTAAGATAAATCTTCTTTCAGCCTGAGGCCTCAGGTGGCTATAGTGAATGAAGTTCCCTATCCCCTGTTACCCTTCTAATCATCTCAGGTGGCAGGAATAAGATATAAACTCTTAATGGGTTTATCCTCTGAGATTTGAGAATTGTTTGATATTATGTTATATTCCAAAACTATTCTAATTTATAGAGCTGAAAAGATGCACAGGATGCTGTAGAATGGTAGAAGACCGCCAGCTTATATTCGAATGACTAAATGATCATGAAGTAAATCCTTGGCAGTTAAGGGGCTTCAAGGAATAAGGAAGTGATTTATCTGTACTCGTATGACCACATTCATGTAATTATCTCAAGCAAAGCTCCTGCTTCTTTGAGTTGCCAGAGCAGCCTCAAGAGATTCCGTGAGAAATGATTCACCACCCACCAAGGCTAAGTTTTAATAGGAACAACAGGACTCAGCATCAGTTGCCAAATAGAAGTTTCCTGATTTTCATGACATGAAGCAGGCTTTGTCACATTTAATAGAGGGAGACGGAACATCCTAAGTATTTGCATTTGTCATTGTTAGAGTGATATGCTTTTTGTGCTGCTGACATTGCTGGTTTTTGTCAATGTGTAAAGCGTACAGCTCTGGGAACTAACTCTCCTCCCTCAATGATTTAATTAAGTAGATCAAATGCCATGGCCCTATTTCTAACACCTTTTGATTAGCATGCAGTGGAAAAAGTTACTGATGTCAAATCTCAAGGTGATGTATTTTTCTCCAGGGGTGTCTACACAGTAAACTATGCCCCTGCATCCAGTATCTTGATTGTTGGTGAGTAGTCAAGCGGGTGGATTTTGTAGATGTAGAAACAATGAACTTTTAATGCATAGTTATTTAAGTGATTTCAGTTTTGTTAAATTGCAATACCTTTGGCATCACTATCACTTGAACCAATGTACCACTCATTTATTTATGCCCCCATTTTTCCTTTACCCCTGAAAGATAGGATAAGACAGTGATAAAACTCAGGAGTGAATATTATTTCATAAATTCCCAATACAGTTCTACTTGTTCGGTTCAAAAAAAAAAAAAAGAAAGAAAGAAAGAATCATTTCTTTCAGGTTCCTTTCAATTCCAACATTTAAAGTGAGACCTAGCTGAACCTCAAACTCAAAATATTTGTTGGGTCTTCAAAATAGCTGGCCCACCTGGTTAATTTAAGAATTGTCAGTTTTACCCAGTTTCCCACTCTCTCTGTTTTTTTTTTTTTTTTTTGGCATGTTTTTAAATTTTTTATTTATAAAAAGGAAATGCTGACAAAAACCATAGGATAAGAGGGGTACAACTCCACCAACTCCACCACCAGAACTCAGTACCCCACCCCCTCCCCTGATAGCTTTCCTGTTCTTTACCCCTCTGGGTGTATGGACCCCAGAGCCGTTATGGGGTGCAGAAGGTGGAAGGTCTGGCATCTGTAATTGCTTCTCCACTGAATATGGGTATTGACAGGCCAATCCATACTTCCAGCCTGCCTCTCTCTTTCCCTAGTGGGGCAGGGCTCTGGAGAAGCGGGGCTCCAGCAAACATGCTAACATGATACCAAATGGACTTCCCTGGACAGACGACCACATCAGTTTCTCTTTTTAACTTTATACAGCATCAGATTCTTAGATCAAGTCAGGACAGTTCACTCTAAATGTCTCTCCAGCATCCTCTCTCTCTCTCTCTCTGTCCCTCCTTCCTTCTCTCCCTCTCTCCCTCTCCCCTTAAAAAACATTTTGTGGGAGTCAGGTGGTAGCGCAGCGAGTTAAGCACAGGTGGCACAAAGCTCAAGGACCAGAGTAAGGATCCCTGTTCGAGCCCCCGGCTCCCCACCTACAGGAGAGTCACTTCACAAGTGGTGAAACATGTCTGCAGGTGTCTGTCTTTTTCTCCCCTTCTCTGTCTTCTCCTCCTCTCTCCATTTCTCTCTGTCCTATCCAACAATGATGGCATCAATAACAACAACAATAACGACAACAATAAAACAACAAGGGCAACAAAAGGGAATAAATTAATAAATATACAAAAAAGAAATTTAAAAAACACATTTTGTATATAGAGCTTGTGATCCTTTTAATTATCCCTTCTCTAAATGACTACATGTCTAAACATAATTCTAAAAGTCAAGGAAATATGCCATAGGACAGGAAGAAGAGCAGTTTTAAGTAGTAAAATAGTGACTAAAGTCACCAGTAGTTTATCTTCCTCCTCTTCCAACAACAAAAACAATAATAAATAATAATAATATAATTTCAAACACTTGCTAAGGTTGAGTATTTGAAAGTCTGTAACTTGTAAAGAAGACTTTTCCTTTTATACGTGATTCATCACGAAACTGTTATGAATCACACTGTGCTGCAGCTGAGTCCTTGCTTGAGTCCTTGTCGTAACTTTTCAATTAGTTACCTTTCCAAGCTAAAATAACTCACTATATTTGGACAATGTAAGAGTGGTATGAGCAACATGTTTCTAAATAGCAATAATATTAAGTCATTAGAATGGAATTATGATAATTTTCTTTTTAAAATTTATTTTTTGTTTATAAAATGGAAATATTGACAAGACTATAGGATAAGAAGGGGGCATTATTATATTTTTCAATACAATGAAGATCATCTAAGACCAAGTAGCTGACAAGCCAGAATCAAACTAAGAAGGGAAACTAATGTATGTTATGACCTACTTTAGGATTTAAATACTAGTTTCTCAAGCCTCTCTAATTAATAATAATTACCTGTTAAAACCATCATATTTATCTAAAACATATCACATTTTCCCATCCCTTAGTTGATTATTCTTGTGCTAAGTGTTAAACTTACATCTACTGTACTTATTTTCATGTGTATGTTTCTTAACTACCGTAGGTTGAGAACTTTTTCATCTTTTCCACTTAGTATTGAACATTTGAAATAATCAAGTAATTTTGTTGAAAACTTGTTGAAAAAAAAATATATATATACATTTTTGAAAGCGACTGTGTTTCTGGTAACTTACTAGGAATGCAAAGGGAATTTTATTATTCCAATTACTCTGTAAAATAGGCATTTTTTTTTAAAAGGAAAGAAGATTTTAATACAACTGAAACTGGTAACTTTCCCAGGTTTCCTTGAATTCTAGTTCACTGCTCTCTGTCCCAATACATAATAAGAAAACTTGACATATTCCATTTGTCTCAAAACCCCAAAACAATTTTCAGAACACTTTCCTTTAATTCTTGTGAATCATTAATCCATTTCTAACCAGCCAATGAGCAATGTTTCTAATACCACCATACCATAATACATAGACTAAAACAGATACTAATATAATTTTTCTGTATTAAATTATGTAATATTAGGAAATTTCAGTATCAAAGCCACAAGAAAACAAAACTTGTCAGAATTATTAGCCAGGCTGGATCCTACATTATCCTGTAGTTTGATACTAGGTATTTAATAAGTTACACAAAAGCCACTTAAGGGCCTTAGTGAGTTTGATTTGATAAAACAAAAGCTGGTTAATGTCATCATACTGCCCCGTTAATTCTGGTCACATCTCTTGATGGCATGTCTTCTTTTAGTCATATTGAGTGAATATCTATGCCCTAGTAAGAAATATGAAAATCTGTACACCTACTCACTGTTGGCTTGATCTCATTTCCACTTTGAAAGTAAGACTGAAGCAGAAAAAAAACAAAGCATTCAATTTTTAGAAAATATTGTTTCTCAGATATTTCTAGAAGTTTACCTTACTTTGTGAAGAGTCTTTCTCATAAAGCTTACCTTCTCTGCTCTTCCATGCTAATTCTCACTCACTATCTCATTCTGAGATTGTACCTTTTGTTAGTGATATCATTTCCTTTTCATTCCTCTTCCTCCATTTCTAGAAACACAGTAGAAGCGATAAAAAGTGACAGATACCCTTTTCACTGTGCAAATAGCTAAAAATGTGTGGATGGGTCCATGAGTGCTCAACAATTTGTTTGGCTTCGTATGTTAACTCTCTTTTCAGTCACCAGGTTCCAGATGCCATCAGGATGCTGGCCAGTCTTCCCTGGATTGAGGACCCCACCAATGTGTCCTGGAGCTCAGCTTCCCCAGAGACACACCCTACTAGGGAAAGAGAGAGGCAGACTGGGAGTATGGACCGACCAGTCAATGCCCATGTTCAGCAGGGAAGCAATTACAGAAGCCAGACCTTCTACCTTCTGCAACCCACAATGACCCTGGGTCCATGCTCCCAGAGGGATAGAGAATGGGAGGGCTATCAGGGGAGGGGGTGGGATATGGAGATTGGGTGGTGGGAATTATGTGGAGTTGTACCCCTCCTACCCTATGGTTTTGTTAATTAATCCTTTCTTAAATAAAAAAAAATAAAATAAAAAAGAGAAGAAAAAAATGTGTGGATGGTCTCAGCTGTCCTACTAGTCTGAGGTATAGATTCTAATTCTAATTCTAATTTTGCTAATTCTACTTTACATGGGAACAAAAGACTGAGTGTATCTTTGCTAAATAGCTTAAGGTGATGACTTCAGGTAGGTCGTTCTTATGACACCTAGTAAAAATAAAAGATTTCACCCTCAATCTACCCATTATATTTTGCTACCTAGTCTCAAGCATATATTTTTATTTTTATAAAAATATTTATTTATTCCCTTTTATTGTCCTTGTTGTTTTATTGTTGTAGTTATTGTTGTTGTCGTCATTGTTGGATAGGACAGAGAAAAATGGAGAGAAGAGGGCAAGAAAGAGAGGGAGAGAGAAAGATAGACACCTGCAGACCTGCTTCACCGCTTGTGAAGTGACTCCCCTGCAGGTGGGGAGCCAGGGCCTCAACCTGGGATCCTTACACCAGTCCTTGTGCTTTATGCCAAGTGCGTTTAACCGGCTGTGCTATCACCAGACTCCCAAACATGAATTTTTAACCATAGTCCCAGAAGAGAAAAGATAATTGGACATATGCAACCCCACCACACTTCCTGGGGTGGTCTTAATTTAAGTGCCCACAGGTGAAATAGAAAGATCTGTGCTCTAATATCCCCTGCCACCTGAACTTGCTCACTTCATCTTTAAAATGAAGACTTCAAATGTGCCCTTTCCTCTTTGAGTGTACACATATATATATCAGGCATTCGTGATATATCCAGCTACACTCAGCTACTGAGCTCTTTACAATTAAAACATTTAATAGTCACAAATCCCTGACTGAACATATTGTGTCTCATAACTCTTCAAAAATTTAACTTTATTGCCACATCTTCTTTCAGACCTTCTTCAAATTCACAGTGTTAACTTATTATAGTGCTCTGTGATGCTATTTTTCACTGTCTTGGACAACATTAGTATGCATGTATTTATTTATCTATATTGACAGTACTTACTTCACTCTCTTCATAGGCATTATTAATGGGGGAGAATGCTTTTCAGTTCTCTTCCCAGGCATCATCAAACTCATAATTTGCATATAATTGAACCCCATAAGCATTCCACTCATTAAGGGGACAGGGATTTACCAAAGCAGAATCTTTGTTCTGATTTTAACAATATGATAGCTAGAAATACCATGATTTAAACTGTTAGAAGGTAAATATTTTGCACAACCATCACTACAATGATTTCAGATAGGGTACCATTCTAAGAGATTTTCTAGAAATATTGACAGTAAAGTTTGTATCTACTAGTTGAGTAAAAGAATGTGTTTTCTGTTCAGATATACTGACCGTAAGCCTAGAATTTAACCTTCCATCTTCTACACCCCATAATGATCCTGGGCCCATACTACCAAAGGGATAAAGAATAGAAGAGCTTTAGGGGGGCGGGGGTTGGGGTGGGATAGGGAGTTCTGGTGGTGGGAATTGTGTGGAATTGTACCTCTCTCATACTATGGTCTTGTCAATATCTCCATTTATAAATTTAAAAATATATAAACACTTCACTTGTTAGTCAATTACATTACTTTTCTTGCTTTTAATTTGTGTTTTATTTACATAAAATAAGAGATGAAATGCATGAGTAAATCATCTGAAAGATGACTGAAGAAGGCATAGCTGTGATAGCTGGGACTGGTAAAATAGCTCACTTTGTGCACCTGATTTACCATACATGCAATTCAGGTTCAAGGCTGGCCTCTACCACACTAGATGATGTGCGTTGTGGTATCTCTCTCCCTCTGTCTCTGTCTCTCTATATCTGTCATCTTTGAATAGCAAAAGTACAATGACAAAAACACTATCTACAAATTGCTAACAATCATATTTTTTGAATTTGCCATTTGATTTTCCCTACAAGCACGCATGGAGGCTACATAGCCAAGTCTCCACTGTAGTTAAGCTATAAGTGACGGTAGAATGAAGTCAAATGAGATTGAGTTTCTGGTCAATGTCATAGGTATTATAACCTCTTTCAAGATAACTTTCTTAAAGAATCACTGCTGACAGTTCAGCATTCTTCTCTAGCACTATGATTCAGGAAAACTAAAGTCCACTTGGTGTAGTCACAAGATGGAGAATTTCAGTTGTCATCTTTGCACTTGTTGTAACTGAGAATCTTATACTGTGTTAAAACTATATTGCATTGGAGAATATATATGTTGCAGAATAACCTAGCTCAGTGAGACCGGCTGATAAATAACACTAAGATGTTTACATAATGCCATCCTTCCTTGAAGCCATTATGAGGTAGCTGTGGCACAGTCTACAAAATCCAAAAATAGTTCCATGGCTCACATAGTGTTGGATGATCTAGATCTAGAATGACTTTTTGCCTTTTATTATTGAGACAATTCATAAGAAATTAGCAGAATTCTGATGCTGGGGCTCCAGGGAACTTTTTCTTCATGTTTTGAGAAGGATTAGATGTTCCTTTATATGTCACCAGTGTGAAAGTGATTCTCATCATTTTAACACTTGTTTCATGTTATTATTATTTATTTATTGGTTCCATTCTCTCCTGGTCTTAGACATCCTTGGAAAATAAGTAATTGTGTGATCTGCTTTTGTTTTCCCACTGCTACGCACAAAGCTTGCCATAATGTTCCTTCAGACTTTGTGGGAAGCAAAAAGAGAGGAAATATGCTTAAACCAAATATTCAAGCACAAAGTTGCTTTTCCAAGCAGATCTATAGGGAATAGTTCCCTCTATTCAACTGCATTTAATGAGTCCTTATAATGTTAAAGGCCATATCTCTTCATGCAGAGGACAAGAATATGATGTATTATCTTTCTGCTTCCACCTCTTACATCATTGTCTCAGTATGCTTGTATGGGGGAGTGCCAGGGAATCTATAGACAGTGCATAATGCAGCTCACAGAACCACCAACACCCACACACAGGGAAAAAAATGAATAGAATCATTACACAAAGCTCAACTTCCTTCCCAGTTCTAAAACAAAAGTAGAAACAACTGTGAGTGAACAAGGTATGCTTGCAGTTTTTTTTTTAGCCTCACTTTTATTCTCCTTCTGTTATTTTGGGACATTGCTTCTCATGAGTCTACAAACACCTAAATCTAAAGTGAAATACAGAAAGAATATAAAAGTCTTAGCTTTTGCTAAGAAATGATATTTGGATCTCAGTGACTTTACATACAAAATTGAAAATAAGGAGATGTCCAAGACACCAAAGAACTGTACTATTGTGAAATATTTTAAAAAAATAACTAGTATAGCCACAGGTCCTTTGAAATATAACTAAAATATACCTACTAGCTAACTACAAAACAGAGATTCCCCTCCCCCCCCCCCCGAACTCTTCATCTGCACTACTCCAGCCTTTAGGTTCGTGATTAATCAACAACTTGTTTGGCTTTATGTTAACTCTCTTTTCAGCCACCAGGTTCTAGATGCTAGCATGATGCCAACCAGACTTCCTTGGACAGACAACCCCACCAATGTGTCCTGGAGCTCCAATTCCCCAGAACCCTGCCCCACTAGGGAAAGAGAGAGACAGGCTGGGAGTATGGATCGAACTGTCAATACCCATGTTCAGCTGGGAAGCAATTAGAGAAGCCAGACTTTCCACCTTCTGCATCCCACAATGGGTCCATACTCCCAGAGGGTTAAAGAATAGGAAAGCTATTTCGGGGGAGGGGGTGGGGTACCGGAGTTCTGGTGGTGGGAATTGTGTGGAGTTGTACCCCTATTATCCTATAGTTTTGTCAGTGTTTCCTTTTTATAAATAAATTAAAAGGAAAAAAAAGTTAGGGAACATATACTCAATGGAGTATTAATCAGCAATAAAAAAGTTAATAAAAAAAGAAATTTCATTCAAACGTATTTATGTTACATTTAAGTCATGTGTTCATTTAACAATTAACTTAAAGTGTCTCCATGACTACATTTATTATCCTATTTATGATTTCAAGCATATAACATACATGATACCATAAAATACCTTTCCTGTCCTATCTTATAATTTAGAAAGGAGTTGTGACAAGCCTACTTCATTTACCTCAGGAGTCATTAACAGTTTTAACCTATATCTGCAGAACACTTAAGATCATAGCTACTCTTCACTTCAATTGATTGTTTTGAATGCCTATACTGACCTGGAAAAAATCAACTGACAAATTCAAACATTAGAGTTAATGTCTTGAAAATACACAAATAAGCACTAACTCAACCAGATACATGAAAATTTTAGATAGCTTATTGTTATTAAAAGGAAATATCATCAAGAGCGATGCACAAGCAACACACACACACACACACACACACACACACACACACACACCAAAATACCCCTGATCAGTAAAGAGATATCACAGTATGTGAATGTTTGGAATAGGGTGGAAACAGTATAAATGAATATTGAGATCAATAGTTTAGTAAAGAAATATATGAACAATATATTCTAGACTTTAAAAAAGCGAAATCAAACATGAACAATGACAACAAAATCAGAAGCACGAATCTACTTTAAAGATTTTTTTAAAAGCTACAACAAACTGAACATATAAAGGGGAAATGAGTAAGAACAGTTGCTGTTGCTTCAAATAGTGCAGCCAGCTGGTCAGTCTCACTGTTGATAGGTCAATTTGTTTAGAAGGTACTGGGTAGTGAGAGCTTGCAGACTGGCCAGAAACCAAAGTTCTTGGTACAACCTCAGAAATGTGGCAGACCCTGCTCTTAAACATTCTAAGATAAAATTCTTTGATGGAATTTATTGCTGGTTATGTTTTCCTCTTCATGTAGGCTTTGAGAGTGAGTGTTATTGGTTCGGTATGCTAGAGTTTTTGTGATTTCATTGTAACTGCTCACTGTTCCCTGGAGATTCAGGCCTTGTGTCTGGAAATTTACTGATTTCCAGCAAAGGTTTATATTAAATTTCTCAGTTAAGAATGCTATAAGGGTGATTTATACCATCATCTGTAAGTATTCTATAGGTGATAGAGTCATTTCACTTACATAATAGGTCTAATATCTATTTTCTGATACAGCATTTCCTTCAGCTCTCTGTCACAAGTTTTAATTTAATGTTAACCAGGAAAATCTATTTCCCTTTCTCTCTAGCTAATTACTAGTAGGTTTTCTTATCCTTTGTATGACATTCAGAAAGTGGCATATGACAGATGGAATGTTTTGCCTTGACTTAAATTTCATTCCTCAAAAAAGTCCCATTTGAGGCACTTCCTTTCCTTATTTATATATCTAAGTTATTCATTTGTTTCTGAATTCTTTTCACACATAGCTATTGAGAGTCCCACATTTGCATAAAAGGAGCTAGAAACCAAAGATATTTGATGACCCAACCCCCTTAGGACTAAGCAAATAAATAAACCAATTTTGTCAGATAATGACAAATGCTGAAAAGGAAGGATGTGGAGGAGGGGTAACATGGGAAAGAAAATAATTTGTTGCACTTAATATAATGGTCAGTGAAAACCTATCTCAGGAGATGATTTAGGTTGAAAACTGAAGGACAAGAATAAAACAACTAGATGCATAAATGACAAAATTACCTTGAACAAAAAAGGAACACCAAAGTACTATAATTTTTCCCCTGGATGAATGAATCAAAGTTAAATTAAATATGTATTTAAAGGAGTAAAAATACACAATAGTGATCAGTACTCTCCACTCTATAAAATAATGTCTTGAAAATCTTTTAAAATTCATGAAAACTTGAGGAATACCAAAAGAGACCACCTGGGACTGAAACAAGACAGCACTAGAAAGACTTCAGGAACCCACCAAACCACAGGTAAGTTCAAACATGTGTGGCTTGTGAACAGGGAGGAGCCTAAGGAGAGATTGAGTGGCTGGCAACAGTTTGGCAGTTTACCAGTTGAGGTACCACCTCCAGTCTGTTTTACCAACAAAAAGACTGCTGAAGGGAGGAGAGGACTCCAATGAGACTCATCAAATGCAACTGTGAGTCTCCATTACTACTGCCGTTAGAGACTGGAGTAGCAGGGGGGAGGCCCTGTGTTGACATCTGGGAACAGAGAAGCAACCAGGAAACTCAGAAGAGTTACACCTCTGTGGCCTAACTGTGGGGCTGTATAGTGGGAGCCTTTCCACATTGTTCTTCTGATAATAACATGATAAATAATTGCCTCAGAACCTACAAACTATAAACAAACTTGTTTAGAAACTCACAGGGCCCAGTAGTGCTGCCCGGCTTGACAGAGAAGCTGAATTGAGCCCAGAGTTTTGAATCCTTGGGGTGTGAGAGTCTCTGCATAACCACTGTGCTATCTCTCTCCCACCCTGCTTTATCTCTTGGTCAGGAGTAAGGGAATAAGATAAGAAGCCTACTTATAGTTGCAAAGCCCTCAGGCTCCCATACCCCACAAGGAAGAAAAAGAACAAAAGAAGCTTTTAACAGCCTCTTTGCTCCAACTCAGGGATTGAAATGATACTAAAACAACTGTTAATTTCCATAACTGTGAACCCTTTAATTTCCTTACTTAGACACAATTTAATCCAGGCAAGAGTGATCAGTAATTTGAAAAGTACTGACAGAGGGATCTCATAATATATTATATAAAATGGTTGAACCAACAAGAAGAAGAAATATTGGAGAAATGAACCAGGACAAGAGTCCAGCTAAAAGCCCCCCAAAGTTTTAAGCACAAAATAATGAGGTCAACATCCAAATGCTATTTAAGGAAATAGTAACAGGAGTGAGTAAAGAGTTTGAAAGAATTGTCATCAGAAATGCAGAAACAAAAATGAGACTCTGGAAGTAAACACTAATTATCTCAAGGTCATTGGAGAGCTGAACACTGAAATAGCTGAGGTAAGAACACAACTACCTCAAGAAGCTAAAAACAGTATCAGAACAGGGTAACAAAATAGTTGAACTCCAGAAAACAGTACAGGAGTGAGAGACTAGAATAAATGAGGCCCAATGGCAGGTCCCCCCTGACCTCGTGAACAAATGACAGGTGGCTTCTCCAGATAGGGGCTACCTTTCTGTACATGGCACTCTGTCCCTTTAAAACAAAGGCCATGAATTGGGAAGTTCTACAATTTTGATTTATATAGAAGAGGAAATCATTTTGCAAAAGTGGAGCTTGGAAAATATCTTGAGGCAACATTTGTGTAAGAAGCACCAATATTCCAATAACCCAGTTCAGTTAGTTCTCTAGCTTGCTTCAATTGGCAGGAAATGGTTACTGCCAAGAGAAGTATTGTTTTTAGGAACTATTTCTTTCAATCTATCCCAGTGACTAGTTACTTTTCTGAATCACAGTTTTATTAGATCAAGATATGTTCATTTATTACATATAAAATCACCTGGAATGTATGCATATATATCTGTAAACTATATGTGATATATGTGACATGTTTTAGAACTTTTACATTTTACATAGGAATATACTCTGTATAATTCTCTATCTACAGATAAACCTAACAAAGGAAGTTAAAGAACTTGATCCTGAAAACTATGAGACACTTCTCAAGGAAATAGAAAAAGATACAAAGAAATAGACAGACATGCCATGCTCATGGATTGGAAGAATTAACATAATCAAAATGACTATTCTACCCAGAGCCATATATGTATTTAACACAGTCACTATTAAGGTCCCACCTGTGTGAAGTGGACCCACTGTCTGGGAAGTCCAGGCCATTGTTTCCATGAGAGTCTGAGCAGGTTCTCCCCCTTGCCGGGTAGAGACAATGGCAGGTCCCCCCCAGACCTCATGAACTAATGATGAATGGCTTCTCTAGACAGGGCTACCTTTCTGTACATGCCACTCTGTCCCCTTAAAACAAAGGCGATGAATTACTGTGTATTGTGTATGGGCAACTTGAAAACCATCACAAATGTCCTGATCTTACTTAATTGCTCCCTTCCCCTCCTGCCCAGAAGTGCCTGTAATTTACCATCAGAGAAAATTGCATTGTGAGTCCATGATCAAGCCTTGTATGGTAACTTTCCAGTTGTGATCAAATACTTTGTAGGTCAAGATGTAACTATGCATTGTGTTTGGGTTAATGATTACCTTAACTTTCTTTCTGGGCTATGGGTATATTTGCTTACTTGAATCCTCCTAATAAATGAGTTGTCCCACTGAGGCTTCTCCCGGAGCTGGAAAAGTCTGGTGTGGCTTCTTCCTCTCCACACATGTCACCCCTTACATGTAGAGCCATTCCAAGACTCCCAGGGTGCCACTATGACCTCTGCCAACCAACAGCCAGGGAGGCGAGGGACCCAGAGTGATCCCCACCCACAAAATTTCTTCAAGAAAGCAGAATAAAAGATAGAAATGTTAATCTGGAGACATAAAATGTCCAAGATAGCCAGCCAAAGGAATCCTCAGGGAAAAGAACAAGAATTGGAGGCACTGCACTTCCTGACCTCAAAACATACTATTAAGCAGCTAGTTAAAACAGCCTGGTAATGGACCCAAAATAGACACAAAGACCAGTGGTACAGAATTGAGAGCCTAGAAATGAGCCCCACACTGATTATCAACTAATATTTCACAAGAGCACAACTTTTTGATTTTTTTCCATTGAGGGGATTAATGATTGAATGCAAATACAGTTGCTGACACATGTGTAAAATTCTTTAATTTTATACAAAACACTCACTCCCTGCCCAGGTTCCCCTTTACCATCAAATACCAGGACCTGAAACCTCCTTCCCATCCCTCTAAGTTCTTTACTTTGGTGCAATACACCAAACCCAGTCCAAATCACCTAATCTTGGATGGTAAAGGAATCAGGTTAGGTGAGGTGAGCTAGAAAGAGAAGGAAGAATGCGAATCAGATCACTCCTGGACAGAAGTTGAGAAATAAGAACAGAAAGGAGAAACTAAGTGGAGAACAATTTTTAATAGTAAATCAAGATAGAAAGCTTAATAAAGTACACAGAAAGCTTAAAATAAATACCAATGCATTACTCATTGCAACTATATGAATGTTTGTGATAAAGCCTATAAAACCAAGTGAACATTAATCACACAGTAAAGATGAAATAAGGTAAAGTTTATCAGGTTACCCTTTAGGAAATCATTTATTGATGCCAAATAAGCTATTTATAAAATGCCTTGCTATTCTAAGAGGTGGGTATACACAATGGCAGCCCAAGGAATGATCTTTCTGAAATATTATTGGGATAGTCTATTTTTGTGATTTCTTTGCAAGTTACACTCATTTTAAAATCGTGTGTGAGGTGGTCTGGGAGGTTGTGCCATGGATAAAGCACTGGAATCTCAAGCATGAGGTCCTGAGTTTGATTCCTGGCAGCACATGAACCAGAATGAGGTCTGGTCCTTTCCCTCTCTCTCTCTCTCCCTCTCTCTCTCTCTCTCTCTCTCTCTCTCCTCCTATCTTTCTCATTAATAAGTAAATAAAATCTTTAAAAAATTAAACAAAGTCGTGTGTGAGGTTAAATAGTTAAATCTTGAATTGTGATATCACAACAGTCATTCTGGTTTACAGAACTTTGGAGACACTACAAAACAAAATTTTAAGTCAATTACCAAGTATCTAGAAAGCAAGTAGGACCAAGACATGGTGTTATTTATACTCTGTAAGTGATATACCTTCACAGTTGTCTCACATATTTTCAAGTATGAAGACAATGCTTTATTCCTATTCCCTTTTATTATTTTGCTAACAAATAATTCAATTTACTCAAGAGAATCAGAATAATAAATAGAGTGCTTTTGAAAAAGCCAGTGCTATAGACTTTTAAACCATGATTCTGATTATGAAAATTACTTCAATTTCTGTATTATCTCATTTGCATACTGAAAGGATATAATTGAGAAATATTAAAATTTCTTCTCTTGTCAATATAAATAAAATGATAATTTATCTCTGTTTAAAAAGAATATGTATATGTACATATACATATATTTTATATATCAATCTATATTACCTTCGCTTAAATAGTATTTTTAAAAATATTATTCTTTTTTAATTAATTAATTAATTAGGTAGAGAGAATTCAAGAGTGAAGGAGGAAGAGGTAGAGAAACACTTGAAGCACTGCTTCACCACTTGTGAAACTTTCCTCCTGCAGGTGGGGAATGAGGTTTGCACCCAGGGCCTTGCACATTTTAATGTGTGTGCTTAATCAGATGTGCTACCACCCAGCACTGTCTAAATAGTTTTAATGTAACATTTTGTTATCACAAAATTATTTTTTATCAACAAAAATCTTTTTATAAGCAATATTTTCTGCAATATTTCAAGTATATATTTCACTTATAAAAATCATTTAAAATAATTGCTAAAATACAATTAATACAAAAAATATTGTGGATAATATCACTCTATCTCCCTTTTTTTCCTCATCACTAAATCACAGAGAGTCAACAAAAGTATGTAACCCCATCCCCAACCCCATAGATAACCAATGTAGTCCTACAGATTTAAATAGAGATTGACCTTTTTTTCAAATTTGTATATTAAATTCTCTATATTCTGCATATAAGTGAAACCATTCTGTAGTTGTTCTTTACCTCCTTATCTGCTTCACTAAGTATAATCTTCTACAAATCCATCTACTTTATCCTGGAGGACACATTGTCATCTTTTTTCATTGCTGCATAATATCCTATCAAGTAGATGTCCCATAACTTTTTTTATCCAGTCATCTGTTGAAGGTCATTTTGGTTGCTTCCAAGTTTTTACTATTGTGAATAAAGCTTCTGTGAATGCAGAGGTGCATAGATTCCTTCGAATCAGTGTTATTATGTCTTTTGGGTAAGTGTCTAGGAGTGGAATTGCTGGACCATAAGGTATTTCCATTTATATTTGGTCAAGACTTCTTCATATAGTTCTCAATTAATGGCTGTACCAATTTGCACTCCCATGAGCAAGGTAGTAGAGTTCCTCTCTCTCCACGTCCTCTCCAACACTTCTCTTATTTTACTGATGGAGCTCATTCTCATGGCTGAGAGGTAAAATTTCAGCATGTTTTTAATTTCTATTTCTCTCTTAATGTGTGAACTGAAGTATTTCTGCATATATCTGTAGGCCACATGAATCTTTAGAGAACTGTCTATTCATATCTTTTGCTCACTTTTTTATTGGGTTGTCCTTTTCTTTTTGGTGAGCTTATGAGGTTGTTTTTTTTTTTTTTTTTTTTTTGCCACCAGGGTTATTGCTGGGGCTCAGTGCCTGCAATATGAATCTAATGCACCTGGAGGCCATTTTTCCCATTTTGTTTCCCTTGTTGTAGTTTTATTGTTGTTATAGCTAATGTTGTTGTTGGAGCAGACAGAGAGAAATTAAGAGGAGGGGAAAGCAGAGAGGGGGAGAGAAAGACACCTATAGACCTGCTTCCCCACTTGTGAAGCGAGCCCCCTGCAGGTATGGAGCAGGGCTTGAAGCAGGCTCCTTACACCAATCCATGTACTTCGCACCATGTGCACTTAACCCACTGTGCTACCACCTGCAGGGAGAAAGCTTCACAAGTGGTGAAGCAGTGTTTCAGATATCCCTCTGTCTCTCTCCCTCTCTATCACCCTATTCTTTCTCAATGTCTGACTGTCTCTATTCAGTAAATAAATAAAAATAATAAAAATTTTTAAAAAGAAAAAATAGTGTATAAACTTTGTATTTATTTATTTATTTATTTATTTAAGAAAGGAGACATTAACAAAATAATAGGATGGGGGGGTACAACTCCACACAATTCCCACCACCCAATCTCCATAACCCACCCCCTCCCATGATAGCTTTCCCATTCTCTACCCCTCTGGGAGCATGGACTCAGGTTCCTTGTGGGTTGCAAAAGGTGGAAGGTCTGGCTTCTGTAATTGCTTCCCCACTGAACATGGGCATTGACTGGTCTATCCATACTCCCAGTCTGCCTCTCTCTTTCACTAGTAGCGTGAGTCTCTGGGGAAACGGAGTTTCAGGACGCATTGGTGGGGTCTTCAGTCCAGGGAAGCCTGGCCGGCATCCTGATGGCATCTGGAACCTGGTGGCTGAAAAGAGAGTTAACATACAAAGCAAAACAAATTGTTGAGCAATCATGGATCCAAAGGTTGGAATAGTGGAGATGAAGTGTTGGGGGGTACTCACTGCAAACTCTAGTGTACTACTGCTTTCAGGTATATATTTGCCCTAGTTTATGGATATGTGTGAACATATGCTCTATCTCCTGGAACCTGGTCTATATCTAGGTTTTGGGACTTTGTTAGGAAGTGAACCACCTGGGATGGAATTAGAGAATGCTATGAAAGGAAAGGTCTCACCCCAGTGATGAAGCTGAAGGGTTGTCATTCTACACGAAGTCTCTAGACACAGTCTGAAGTGAAGCATGCTGGGGTGACACTCGTTGTGTTGATTAGGTTGCAATCAGAGGATGCAATATTATTTTATAAGAATTGGGAGAAGCATACGGGAAAGTGGCCCTTATGGAAATCATTACTATGGACCTCATGACCTATTTAGAAAAAAATGTGATAACCAGTGAAGTTATGAAGATTTATTTGTATAAAATACAGTTATCTCATGAATTTATAGAAGCTTTCCATAAAAGTAAGAAATCAGTTAGGGGCTGGGAGGTGGAACACCCTCTAAAGCTCATGTTATCAGGTGGAAGGACACAAGTTCAAACCCCAAAGGTAAGTTCCTACTTGCAGAGAGGAAGCTTCATAAGTGGTGAAGCAGTGTCGAAGGTGTCTCTTTTTATCTCTCCCATCTTTCCTCCCATCTTCTTCCTCCTATCTTTAGCTTCCCTCTTTCTTCTCAATTTCTATTTGTTGCTATTAAAGAGATTTTTTTTTTAAGTCTTCCAGGAGTGCTGGGTTTGTCATACAAACATCAAGCTCTAGTGATAAACATGGCGGTGATAATAAATAAATAAATAAACAAATAAATAAATAAAGTGAGGGGGGAGCTTATAAACAAAGTAAAAAGTCAGTGTATGGATATCTAAATAATAAAATGCCTAGTGAACCTATGTGTTTATTTCTACCAAGGATTCAAAAGTAACCCGAGGGACAGAAAAAGGCAACAAATTTAAATTTTAAACATTTTCAAAGTGACCATGTGTATGAATAAAATGCATGCACAAGTAGCTCTAATGTCTGAGAAAAATTGTAATTTGCATTTCCTGAAAACTTGCATTACATTCTGACTGCACTTTTCCTTTCAGGATGAGATAATGGTGCAAAGAACATGATCATACAGACAAAAATCATAATAAAAATACACCAAGAAAACAGATATTATAAGATATAAAAATAGAACAGTTCTGCTATTAGAAGTTATGGGTAAAATATAGAGTAGGTATATTTAGGATATCAAAAGAAGGCTCTGGAGAAGAAGCTTCACTGGGTAGAGTGTATGTCCTGCTCAGGTTCGAGGTCTAGCACCACACTGGGGGGTTGGGGGGTAGAAAGCCAAAGCGCCAGTGGAAGTTCTTGTTCCATGAGTCTTTCTCTCTCTATCTCACTTTTTGTGTTTGAATACAAAGTTGGGGCTTGGTGTGGTGAAATCACATATATATTAGGTCCCAACACTACAATATAGAAAAGGAAAGGAGGGAGTCAGGAGGTAGTGCAGCGGGTTAAGTGCATGTGGCTCAAAGTTCAAGGACTGGCATAAGGATCCTGGTTTAGTCTCCTGGCTCCTCACCTGCAAGGGAGTCACTTTACAAGCGGTGAAGCAGGTCTGCATGTGTCTATCTTTCTCTCCCCCTCTCTGTCTTCCCTTCCTCTCTCCATTTCTTTCTTTCTTTTTTTTTTTTAATTTAAGAAAGGAGACATTAACAAAACCATAGAATAAGAGGGGTACAATTCCGCACAATTCCCATAACCCGTTTTACAAGCAAGGGAGTCGCTTTACAAGCGGTGAAGCAGGTCTGCAGGTGTCTATCTTTCTCTCCCCCTCTCTGTCTTCCCTTCCTCTCTCCATTTCTTTCTTTCTTTTTTTTAATTTAAGAAAGGAGACATTAACAAAACCATAGAATAAGGGGGGTACAATTCCGCACAATTCCCATAACCCGATCTCCATATCCCATCCCCTCCCATGATAGCCTTCCCATTCTCTATCTCTCTGGGATTATGGATCCAGGGTCGTTGTGGGTTGCAGAGGGTGGAAGGTCTGGCTTCTGTAATTGCTTCCCCACTGAACATGGGCATTGACTGGTTGATCCATACTGCCAGCCTGCTTCTCTCTTTCCCTAATAGGGTGGGGCTCTGAGGAAGCCGAGCTCCAGTAAACATTGATGAGGTCGTCTGTCCAGGGAAGTCTGGTCAGCATCTTGCTGGCATCTGGAACCTGGTGGCTGAAAAGAGAGTTAACATACAAAGCCAAACAAATCGCTGAACAATCATGGACCTAAAGACTGGGATAATGCAGATGAAGTGTTGGGGGGTATTCCTTGCATGCTCTTGTGTACTTCTGCTTTCAGGTATATATTTTTCCCCTAGTTTATGGGCACGGGTGAAACTATGCTCTATCTCAGGGGACCTGGACTACTATATCTAGGTTTGGGGACTTTATTGGGGAGTGGAATACCTGGAATGGAATTAGAGAATACTATGAAAGGAAAGGTCTCACCCAAGTGATGAAGCTGAAGGGTTGTCATTCCACACCTGAAGTCTCTGGTCATAGTCTGAAGTGAAGCATGCTGGGGTGGCACTCGCTGCATTGATTAGGTTGCGATCCATGGATGCAATATTATTTGATTTGAATTGAGAGCAACATGCAGAAAAGTGGGCCCCACCCTAAGGTTCCAAGACTGGGGGAAATATAGGCTCTATAGTGGAAATGTGAGTTTCCTGTTGTCTTAGAGTTTAAGAAGACAATGGATAAAGATAAAGATGAGTATGGGATGTCCCCACTCATCAACAGAAGCTGAGAAAGAAGAACAGAAAGGGAAACTAAAAGCAGGATCTGATTAAATCGAGAGCAGGGCACTAATGTAAAAACCCTGTGGTGAAGGGGAGGGTGGCCATTGGGCTTCCTGGCATGGCGGGGGTGGGGGGGGTGGGGAGGTGGGGATGGGACACAGTCTTTTGGTGGTGGGAATGGTGTTTATGTACAATCCTATTAAAGTGTAAACATATAAACCACTATTTAATTAATATGAGAGGTGAAAAACTGATGATTTGTCTAGAACTTCTTAAAACACAGACTGAGTCTTTTTAATACATAGGCTGTCTTTGATATGTTGATATGTTGTCTCTCCCAAAAGCCTAGACCAGGGAGAACAGAACAGAAGCAACCGGTAGCACAGCTATATACAAGATGATGGGTATTATACCCCAAACCCTATCAAAGGAACTTTCCAAAGTTATTGACAATAACAATAACTATCCATTGTCCTCTCTCCATTTCTCTCTGTCCTATCTAATAACGATGACATCAATAACAAGAACAATAATAACTACAACAACAATAAAAAACAAAGGCAACAAAAGGGAAGATAAATAAATATAAAAAAAGAGAAAAAGAAACAGAAAGGAAACAGAGGATATGCAAAAGGTAATCAGTTGTGAAAATGAATAAATTAATGTATAGAAAATACAACAAATTTTTTTCAATAAAAAATATACCGGCTCCCCACCTGCAGGGACTCCAGTTCAAGAGCAGTGAAACATGCCTGAATATGTCTATCTTTCTATCTTTCTCTCTCCCTCTCTCTCTTTAACTCCCCTCTCAATTTGTCTCTATTGTTTCCAATAAAATGAAAAAAAACTGGCGTCCAGGAGGAGTGGGTTCATAGTGTGGGCACCCAGCCTCAGAGATAAACCTGGAGGCAAATTAATTAACTAATTAATTAAAAGGGAAACATATAGTCATGTAAATAATTTGAGGATTTGAAAGATAAAAAGATAAATCTGGGATAACTGAAATAAGAGAAGAATGATGTGAAGAAATTATGCAAAATTACACACACACACACACACACACACACACACGCCGGAAAGAACATGAATATGGCTATAAAACCAAAGACAAATGGAGCTATGCTATATGTCTATTTAAAATTTCTGATAAAGACAAAAAGTATAATAGGAATGGAAAGTCTAGTGCTTCTTGAAGAAGCATTTACTTTTCTACTATCTGAAATTATGTCCATGATTTCCTTAGGCAAGCAGCTACAAAATTGAAGACTTGGTAGATTTTCTTTATAAAGCAGCATATCTGTAGTTATGTTGATGTCCTTCTGAAAACTAAAATAGCTATAGAATTTAGAAAAGCTTGACATACTTTTCTATTATAGTCAGCAAGGAAGCATGAGTTTTATACTAAATAGCATATACCTGCTAAAATTATTGATGAACTATGAATAAAGCTCCAGCAGCTATACCACTATGAGGACTGACCTTAAAGTTATATTAGTCGAGCTTATATCCCCATCATATATGGATTAAAGTAGTTAGTGTGAGCTCACTGGATACTGTCCAGTCAGTCAAAAAGCAACCTTGTAAAAAATACATTTTACTGTTTTAGGTATCAGCATCAAACCATGAAGTCTAGGTAATACAGAAAAGATTGCCAATTATGGATACTTTTTTTCCCCCTGAGAACCTTACCTCTAGAATATTTCAGTTATTCCATAGTGAAGAATACACAGAGGATACAAAAAGAAGCAAGAAATGTGGGGACTGGGCGGTAGCGCAGAGGGTTAAGGCACATGTCACGAAGCCCAAAGACCAGTGTAAGGATCCTGGTTTGAGCCGCCGAGTCCCCATGTGCAGGGAGGGTCACTTCACAAGTGATAAAGCAGGTCTGTAGGTGTCTGTCTTTCTCTCTCCCTTTCTCTCTTCCCCTCTTCTCTCCATTTCTCTCTGTCCTATCCAACAACAATGACAGCAATAACAACAGTAATAATCACAACAAAAGGGAAAAAATAGCCTTCAGGAGCAATGGATTTGTGGTGCAGGCACTGAGCCCCAGCAATAACCCTGGAGGCAAAAAAAAATACTAGGACTAAATTTAACTCATAGAATGATCAAGTATTTCTGACGCATGACTTATAACACAATAGCACTTAATCAATATAACTGTATTTTCCTTTTCCTTTTTCTCTATCTTTTTCTTCCCCCACCAGGGTTACCACTGGGGATCGGTGCCTGAGAACAAATCCACTGCCCCTGTTGGCCTTTTTTTTTTTTCTTTAATTTGACAGGGCAGAGAGAAATGAGAGGAAGAATAAATGGGAGTGAATCATCTGTAGCATTATTTCACCAGTAGTAGAGCTTCCCGGTTGCAGGTGAGGACTGACGATATGAACCTTGGTCCTTGCTCATGGCAATGTGTGCACTTAACCAACTGTGCCACTTCTGTGCTCCAGCATCATAGTACTTCTATCTGACTCTCACTATTATGGTCTCTTGAAGGACAAGAGTGCATTTTTCTTCACATTACGCAGAATTATCTCTCCTACATAATCCTCTGGGTAAGAGCAACTTTTGACAAAAATATTTCTTAAATGTACTTCATTGTCTTCTGGAGGGAATTCAGTACTCTTCATCTGCAAGCCTATGGAATAATTCCACACTATCATCAGACTACTTAACACTAACTTTAAAAAAAATGTTAGGGGAAGACAGTAGCGCTCTGGATTAAACTCACATAGTTCCAAGGGCAAGAACCGGACTTGCACAAGGATCCTGGTTTGAGCTCCTGGCTCTACACCTGCAAGGGGGGTCACTTCGCAAGTGGTGAATCAGGTCTGCTGGTGTCTTTCTCTCCCCCTCCTCTCTCATTTCATCTCTGCCCTACCTAATAATAATGATAATAACAATAAATAATAATAGCTCCTAGAGGAGCAGTGGGTTTGTAGCGCTGGCATCAAGCCCCAGCAATAAGCCTGGAGGAAAAAAAAACAAAAAACTGTTTGTTTACTTATGTAAGAGAGAGAAAGACCAAAGCATTGCTCAATTCTAGTATAAGGTACTACCAGGAATTAAATCTGTGGCCTATGAGATAGATGGTAAATAAACTGGCTTTCCAGCAGGCTAAACTTTCACTCTGGCCCTACACACTTATGCCTTATACTCTTATAAAGGTAACATATACCTGTTAGTATATGATACAGTGATGTACTACTACCTGTCATATAATGAATAATGACTATTGCGCAGAGATGTAGTACACATTCAATTAATACTGTCTAAAAATACATGAAAAGATAAACAGAACAGAAGTATGGATGAGGAGAAAAATAAACTTGAGATGTATCCCTTAAGAAAAAAAATAAATATCGTGCTATCGTTAGACTAAGATCTGACCTAAAACTCAACATGGTCACAAACGCATTTTGATTTAATTCTCTTTGAGTAATGAGCATAGTGGCTATTTTTATTTGAGGTTGAAATGAATAATGAAGCTGTAGACTTGAGTTCTTCTCTTCCCCTTGTCTAAGTTACTCCCTTGTATTGTATTAATGCACTGGCTTTTTTCAGATCTCCATTTTGTTCTGCAGCTGGATCAAGCCAGGTTCTGGCACAATCACTTTCATCTGAAAAGCAGAGCTATCTTTTAAATTAGAGGGTGCAGTGAACTGAGCACCGTACCCAAAGAACACAAATGGAAATCATTTAGAGTGGCCTGATCTCTCCTTTCACTCTAAACCAACACAAAACAAGCTAGTTCAGCAAATTGAAGTGATAAATAATATGCAACACTTTATCTTTTAGGATACCTCTTTGTACAGCATCCAAGATGCCTACAGGCCTGGAGAGAGCAGCCTTATTAGAACACTAAGGGAATGGGGCAGTCGCTAGTCAGCTAATCACGATACTGTCAAATTGCTACATCAAATGGCTATAATTCACTCAATAGAGCAGTTATTAAAATTCCAAGCTTTTTCTAAGGTGTGATCAGAATGATGATAACAGTGCATTAAGCCTTCCATGCAAACAATGAGATATGTTAGAAAGTATAGATTCTACTATCTCTAATATCTATTCTGTGAAAACTACCCTCCAATAAATAAACACCATGACGAATTTCGTGGTTTTTTGTGCTTTGACAGCTTTTGTGCAGAAGAAAATATCCCAATTCAATGGAAAGCATCAGTATATGTTAAGGTCTTAATGTTCTATAAACCACAGCTCAGAACTCTGCACTAAAATCACCTTTCATAATTAAGAAAAGTAACAATGAATTGTCTAATTAGCATAAGAATATACAAACACTGTTGTCTCTTAAGTGCCATTATCAAACATCCTAAATATAGTAATTTTAATTATAAAATTTACAAATTATTTTCTTTTTACTTATAATAAATCTTGGCACCCTTGTGACAAATGCTGTAATCCTCACTAGACAAAAAAGCCCTAAGCTAACATAAAATGAACTTTTTATGAAACCTGTGAATAGAAAAAAAAGCAATTGAATTACTCCTGGAACCAACCTAAAACCCACTTAAATTGGAAAATTACCAAATGAAAGCCAATGAAACTCAGTTATGGTCTAATGAAAAGCAGTTAAAACAAGTTTTCAATTAATCTTTCTTCCTGATTATGGGAAAAATACACTTATGTCAAACATAAAATCTTCCTGATAATGATTAGAAAATTATTTCATTATGAACTAATTTGTATTAGTTAGAAAATTATTATTGAAAACTGTAATTTGAAATAAGTTAATAATGTTAAACTTTCATTATACATAAAACACACTGAGCAGATATATAAATTCACACAAATCATGCAGAAATCTATTAGTGTGTTGCGTTGTCTCTGCATTGTTTTAATTAAGGAAAATTACATTTGCACAAATTTTTTTCATTAAAAAGATATGCAAATTAATAAGGAATGTCATTATGAAAATTTTCATTAGTTTCTTCCTTATAAATTCTATACTATATGTAACATATAGATTGATATAAAAATATAAGGATAAATTGTATATAAACATAAAGTCATTAATATCTAAGTATGCAAATATCAAGTCTATCTTTTATTCTATCAATTGTTGCAAAATTCAAATCAGCCTGGAAGTGAATTTAAAATACCTTCTCAAGGAAGAAAATACTTCAAGACCACCAAGTTATATTCTTAGATAAAGTAAACTCTACAAAACAAGCAAAAAAGTGCTCTATGAAAACTAGAAAATGGATACTACCAGAAAGTATAGACTAATGGATATTGAGGCTAAAATTTAAATAGTAGCAAACAAAATTCTGCACATCGGTAAAGGAATCATTCATCATAAGCTAGATGGATTTATCCTTGGAGTGCAAGGATAGATCAACGTATGCAAATAAAGTGATGCTGTTGGGCCTAGGTGGTAGCACATCCAGTTGAGTGTACATGTTACCAACCACAAGGACCTGGGTTCCCCCCCTACCTGCAGGGGTCTGCTATAGGAGCTGTGACTCAGGTCTTCAGGTATCTATCTTTCTCTTCCTCTCTCTATCACCCCTTCCCTTCTCAATTTCTCTCTATGCTATCTAACAACAACAACAAAAAGTTTCAAACACAAAAAGATAAAAAGGCAAAAATGGCCATGAAGAGCACTAGATTCAAAGTGCTGGCACTTCGAATTCTAGCGTTTGCCCTTCTTCCGTAGCCAGTTAACATCAGGAGCTGCTTGTTGCTGGCTTTGAAAGTGACCGGGATCCATGTGGATTCAGTCTGCTAGGAAGGATCATCAGTTTCCCCTCTTCTTCTAGTGTTTGCTCTTCTTCCATAGCCAGTCAACAGCATCAGGTTGCGCCTGATGTAAAGTTTCGAGACCTCCTTTGAATCTGGAGAGGTGGCAGTCGTTGACTATGTGGGTCATAGTCTGTCTGGAGCCGCAGGGGCAGTTCGGGTCATCTCTGGCTCCCCAGCGATGGAACATAGCAGCGCACAGGCCATGGCCTGTTCGATAGCGATTGAGGAGGGCCCAATCATAACGTGCTAGGTCAAAGCCGGGTTGACTCTTGCAGGGGTCTGTGATGAGGTGTTTGTTCTTTACCTCAGCTGACTGCCAACTCTGTTTCCAAGAATCTGGAACTGAGAATTTCAGTGTAGGCGTAGGGGACCAGATTGGGTGACGAGACATCAAGCGTTGGACAGGGTGGGCAAAGATATCCGCATATATTGGCAAGTCCAGTTGCGTAGACATGGGAAATGAACTTAGATGATGCCGCATCCCGACGAATATTTGGCGGGGCGATGTTGCTAAGAACTGGCAGCCATGGAACCGGGTGGAACGGATGGTTCCAGAAATTATCCTCATGGAGGAATATAATTTGGAATCGACCAAGTGGACATGGGGGCTACGGAACCATACTGGGGCACAGTATTCTGCAGTGGAATAGCATAATGCCAGAGATGATGATCATAGTGTGCAGGCGCTCGCGCCCCTGAGGAGCTGGCCAGTCTTGCAATGATGTTATTCCTCACGCCCACCTTTGCTGCAGTTTTTATGAGATGTTCATGAAATGACAGGGTGTGATCGAGAGTAACGCCAAGATAGACTGGCTGGGCTTCATGCCGGATTCTCATATCGCCAAGCTGCACATTAAGCTCACGCGAGGCCAAGGCATGGTGTAGATGGAAAACAGATGATACCGTTTTTGCAGTGCTAGGGATTAGTCGCCATTTTTTACAGTAATCAGATATCAGAGACATGTCTTTCGTGTTTCCTCGAGGATGTCAAACTTGGATGCCTGAGTTGCACAGCAGATGTCATCGGCGTAGATGAACTTCCTTGAAGAAGTTTCTGGAAGGTCATTGATGTAAATATTAAATAGCGTAGGAGCCTGAACAGAGCCCTGGGGGAGGCCACTTGAGACAAGTCTCCATCTGCTAGACTTGTCACCCAGATGCACCCGGAATCTTCTGTTTTGGAGAAGAAACGATATAGTGTTGGCCACCCATGGAGGCAGGCATCTTGAGACCACGGTGCCAGACCGTGTCATAGGCTGCTGTGAGATCAACAAAGACACCACCCGTCTTTAAATTTTTCTGGAATCCATTTTCAATGTAAGTTGAGAGGGCCAGGGCTTGTTCGCAGGTAGATCTTCCTGGGCAGAAACCAGCTTAGGTGGGTGATAGGAATTACTCTGTAAAAGGAGAAATACGTGACAGAAGCAGCCTCTCAAGGAATTTGTAACACACGGAGAGGAGAGAAATTGGTCTATAGCTGGCGGCCAGTGTTGGGTCTTTCTTTGGTTTCAAAACTGCTATTATCTTGGCACGATGCCAAATTTTGGGCATAGATTCGGATTCCAAGATGTGGGACAGGAATGTAGTGAGCCACTTCTTTGCCGCATGGCCCAAGTTAAGGATGAGTTCTGGGGTATGTTATCATAGCCAGCAGCTGTTCCTGGTTTAACCCTCTTCAAAGCGTCTTCCAGTTCAGACAGTGTAAAGGGAGAGAGTTTTGGAGATGGACAAGATAAACGGAAGTGGGATGACCACTCATGGGAAATTTCTCTTTTCCAGACTGGGTTGATCTTAGCACGTCCAACTTGAGTTAGGTGACTGGCCACTGAGTTTGGAGATATGGGAGGATGGGAGATGGGAGAGGGTTGGCTACCGGCACCCAGACTATGAAGAAGCTTCCAGGCCTTCCTACTTGAGTGGGTGAAGTTCAGACTTTCCGTGAGTTGTTGCCAGCGGGCTTGGCGTCCTGCATCCAGGGAGGCAATGAGATGGTCAGCCACATCTGGGTCGCCCGACTCATCATACTGCTTTAGTAGTTGCTCGCATTCAGCATCAAGACAAGGCATATAGTTAGCATGTCTCACATGAGGAATGGCTTGGGAAGCTGCTTTGAAGATGGCTTGGCAGAAGCGCCTGTAGGAATCTTCAGAGGGGATAGAGTTAATTGGAATTGCAGGAATAGATTTGTTGGTAAGATCATTGAACAGACGCCAGTTTGCTTTCCTAAAGTTCCATCTTAGTTTCTCCGAGCACAGAATCAGTGGGAGTTGGAGACCAATGTGGATGATAGCTGGGTGGTGATGACTGTGCAGGAAGATCTTGAGAACTTGTCTCGTAGCGGGAAAGGCTTGGCCATTGACTCTACTAATCCAGCACAGGTCAGGTGACGAGTCTTTATTCCATCTAGCACTGTGAAAAGAGCCTGGCTGTTTGGGATCGTGTAATAGGGAGAGGTCATTCGCTGAAGCCCAGTCGGCTAAGATAGAGCCATCAGCATGAGTGGAGGAATATCCCCAGTCTTGGTGATGACTATTAAAGTCTCCAACTTAAATGGCAGGGTGATTCGGGCTAGGCAGGACCTCATTATCCCATGAGGCACTGGGAGGCTTATATACGTTGACGAGCTGAATAGTTCCAATAGTAATGGAGTCGTAGAAGGTCGAAGATACGATTTAGCAAGATACGATTTAGCGTAGATGACTCGGCCGTGTTTAGGATGGAGATTATAGCATATTAAATTGAATCCACTGATGGTGAATTGAGCAGCTTCATCGACTGCTATATGAGTTTCTTGTAGGCAAATAACATCTGCCTGATGCTGTATCACCAATTGACCAATAAGAACGCGTTTGGCAAAGGACAGCCCCTCAACATTAAGTTGGAGGACTCGCAGAGCAGGACCAACAGCTTGAAAGCTGTCAGGAGCTGCTTGTTGCTGGCTTTGAAAGTGACTGGGATCCATGTGGGTTTAGTCGGCTAGGAAGGATCGTCAGTTTCCCCAATGAATGGGTACTCACGGGATGCACCACGGGAAGGTAGATCCAATGCACTGAGCCCCAGCAACAACTGTGGTGTCTATAAGAAGAAAGGAATAGAAAGGAAAGAAAAGAAAAGAAAAGAAAAGAAAAGAAAAGAAAAGAAAGTACATCATATTAAAAATATCAAAAGACGGGTTGGGCAGTGGTGAACCAAGTTAAATGCACATAGTACTAAGCTTGAGTATCCCTGCAAGCATTGAGTTTGGAGCCCCAGTGATAACCCTGGAGGAAAAAATAAATAAATAAAATAATATTAGAAAACCAAATATAATCACCTATATGCATAGCTAAGGAAAAAAAGTCATTGATAGAATCCAAGAAATAGTATTGACAAAAACTGAATAGGCATGTATGGAACCCATTTTAACATAATAAGGGTCACATATGACAATTCCACAGTAAGTATCATATTCTGTCGTAAGAGGTAAAAGGATTTTCTTAAAGTATTAGGATCCAGAAAAATCATACTCACTGTTTCTATTCAGAATAGTATTGGGAGCCCTAACTAGAGCTATTAAGAAAGAAAAAGAGAGGAGAAAAAGGCATGAGATAGAAAGGAAGAAGTAAAATTGTCTCTATGTAAAGATGGCATTTTTATAGAGAGAGAAATTCTAGAAAGTTAACCTAAAAATGTCAGAACACTAAAAATAATTATAATTTATTTCCTGGAGATTTATTAAAAGCAAGCAAGATCTATGTACACCTGTGTTCATAGCAGCACAATTCATAATATCGCAAACTTGAATGCAATGCAGATGCCCAAAGGCAGGTGAGTGGTTAAGAACAATTGTGGTTGTTAAGCACAATGGAGTAGTTCTCAAATGTTAAAAATCATGAGGTAATTTCCTTTCCCTCATCCTGGATGGATCTCAAAGGAATTCTGTTACATGAGCTAAGTCATAAAAACAAGGATGAATACCAGATCATCTTACTTATAGTTGGAACTTAAGAAAAAAGTTCAGAAAGGGAAAACAAAAAGTGAAACTTGGACTGAGTTTGAGCAAAGGACTCTGGGTATGGAAGAAATAAGAGGGAGTGGAGAGGTTATTCAATTCTCAGTGTATGTTGGTGAAAAGGGACCAAAATTGTAGGTTAAAGTGTTTTGCAGACACTTATTGTGTAGAGATGCGAAACTGTACTGTAAATTATTATTTTCCCAATAGAATAATTTAGAAAAAAGTTTTAGGGTTAATCAACGAGTATGGTAAATTTACAAAATGTAACATTAAAATAGGAAATCAGTAATTTTTATATATACTAACAAAATAGAAAAAATCTCATTTACAATAGGATCGAAAATGTAGTAGGAGTAATTTTAGCTAAGAAGGTGTAAGAATTCTACATAGAGGTATATTTATTATTGATTAAAGAGATAAAAAAGACCAATTAAATGGAAAAGTACTCTGTGTCCATGAATCATAAGAATTGACATTGCTAAAATAGTGATAATTGGTCAGGGTATACACTCTTTTTAATGCACTGCTGTATCTGATTGGCCAGGATATTGTTGAATATCTTAGCTTTATAAGCACCTATGCTCATCAAGGATATTAGTTTATAGTTTTCTTTTTTAGTTGTATCACTGTCTGCTTTTGGTATCAGGGTGATGTTGACTTTGTAGAAAATATTAGGGAGTATTCTGTGTCTTCAATATTTTGGAAGAGCTTTAGGAGTATAGACAATAGTTCCTTCATAAAAGTTTCATAAAATTCATTTGCAAAACTATCTGGGCCTGGACTACTGTTGCTGGAGAAGTTGTTGGTTACTCTTTCAATCCCTTTGGCCATGACTGATCTATTCTTGTTCTGCAATTCTTCCTGGTTTAGTTTCAGAAGTGTATATGTGTCTAGAAATTTATCTGTCTGCTCCAGGTTCACTAGCTTGGTAGCATATATTTTTCGTAGAAGCCTTGCTTGGTGTTTGAATTTCTGTGGTGTCTGTCCCTTTCATTCATAATATTACTTATATGGATCTTCTCCCTTCTTTTTTTAGACCAAGAGTTTGTCTATTTTATTTATCCTTTCAAAGAATAAAGTTCTTAGTTTCATTAATCTTTTGTTTTCAATGGTGTTAATTTCTTCTCTGATTTTTGTTATTTCATCCCTTCTTCTTGCATTGGGTTTCATTTGCTTTTCTTTTTTTAACATTTTTTTGTTATCTTTATTTATTTATTGGATAGAGACAGCCAGAAATTCAGAGGGAAGGGGATGATAGAGAGGGAGAGAGAAAGAGAGGCACCTGAAGCCTTGCTTCACCACTTGTGAAGTTCCCCCCCCCCCTCGCAGGTGGAGACTGCGGACTCAAACTGGGGTCCTTGCACACTGTAACATGTTCGCTCAATCCAGTGCACTACCACCCAGCCCTTTAATTTTATTTTCTTTTACTAAATCCCTCAGATTGGAAATATGCTTGCTTTTTTGAGTATTTTTTTTTTGTTTCTTAATGTATGACTGTATGGCTATGAATTTCCCTCTTGGCACTGCTTTAGCTATGTCCAAGAAATTTTGATAGCCTGTGTGATTTTTTTTCAAGTATGCAAGGTTTGTCCAACATACTTAAATAAATAAATGTGATTCAACATACCAACAATAGGAAATCCAAAAACCATATTATTATTTAATAGATATAGAAAAATCTTTTGACAAGGTTCAGCACCCATTCATGATCAAAACATTAAAAATGGTAATAGATGGAGAGCTCCTCAAATTCATTGAATATATATATATATATATACAGTAAACCTACAGCCTACATCATATTCAACAGTGAGAAGCTAAAGGCCTTTCTTCTCTGATCAGGTACAAGTCAGGGCTGCCCATTTTCATTATTACTATTTAACATAATGTTGGAAGTCCTAGCCAAAGCAATCAGGCAAGAAACAAAAAAAAATAAAGGCATTTATATTGGAAAAGAAGTTAAATTGTCACTATTTGCAGATGATATGATTGCATATATAGAAAACCCTGGGGGCTGAATGGTAGTGCACTGGGTTAAACACACACTGTACTAAGTGCAAGGACCAGCACAAGTATCCTAGTTAGAGCCCCCTGGCTCCCCACCTGCAGGGGGGTCACTTTGCAAGCTGTGAGGCAGGTCTGTAGCTGTTTATCTTTCTCTTCCCCTCTGCCTTCCTCTCGTCTCTCAATTTTTCTCTGTTGTATCCAACAACAAAAATGGGGAGGGGGATACCGCCAGGAGCAGTGGATTCATGGTGCAGACACTGAGCCCCAGTGATAACCCTGGAGGCAAGAAAAAAAGAAAGAAAGAAAGAAAGAAAGAAAGAAAGAAAGAAAGAAAGAAAGAAGGGAAGGAAGAGAAGAAAACCCTAAAAATTCTAACCAAACAAACACTTCTGGAAATTATTGAACAACGTAGTAAAATGGCAGGCTACAAAATCAATATAGAAAAATCAGGTGTATCTATATGAGAGCAGTAAATAGAAGAAGAGGGCATGCAGCAATCCATTTCCTTTACTATAGCAGCAAAAACCATCACACATTTAGGAATACAGTTTACAAAGGATGTGAAGGACTTGTATGCTGAAATCTATGAATCATTTTCCAGATAAATATAAAAATATACAAAGAAATTGAAAGATATTCCAAGTTTATGAATAGGAAGAATTAACATTATCGAAATCATTGTCCTACTCAGAGCCATATACAGATTTAACACTAGCCCCATCAAGATATCCCAAATTTTTTTCAAAAAGATAAAAGCTACAAACATTCTTTTGGAATCAAAAAGTCTAAAATTGCCAAATCAGTCTTGAGTAAAAAGAACAAGACCAGAGACATCACAATTTCTGACTTCAAAGAGTACTACAGAGTAACTATAATTAAAATAGCCTGACAATGGAACCAAAACAGACAACAAAATTGAAAGTCCAGAATTTAGCTCCCACATCTATGGACAACCCATTTTTGGCAAAGGATCCCAGAATATTAAATTTCTTCAAGTGACGTTGGGAAAACTGGGTTGATACAAGCAAACAAATGAAAATGGACCACCACATGCCACCAACCACAAAAGTCAACTACAAGTGGGTCAAAGACATGAACATTAGACCAGAAAAATATCAATAGAAGAAAACAATGACAAGACACTTCATGACCTATGCTTTATACAGGTCTTCAGAGATTTAAATCCAACAGTAAAGAAAACATATAAATGGGCTACATCAAACTAAAAAGCTTCTGCACAGCAAAGGGTTCTATCAAACTAACAGAAAAACACCCTTCAGTGTGGGAGAACATTTTTATACAATATACATCAGATAAGGGAGTAATAACCAAAATTCATAAAGAGCTCAGCAAACTTAACACCAAAAAAAAAAAAAACTTAATAGGGTGATGACATAAATAGAAACACTATAGAAAAGATCCAGAGGATCAATAGACACATGAAAAAGTTCTCAAAGTCATTGATAATCAGATAAATGCAAAATAAAGACAATAATGAGATACCACTTTATATCTGTGAGAATGTCATATATCAAAAATCAATAACAACAATTACTGGAGTTGTGGAGAAAAAGACACTCCTGCACTGCTGGTGGGGCTATAAACTGTCAGGAGAAAACAGTGGAAAACAGTCAGGAGAGTTCTTAGAACACTAGAAATAGACCTGTCACATGACCAAGCAATTTCCTTCCTAGGGATTTATTCAAAGAAAACACCTATCTGAAGAGATCAACATATTCCCATGTTTATAGCAGCACAATTTGTAATTCCCAAAACTTGGAAGCAAACTAGATGTCCAATAACAGAAGAGTGGTTAAAAAAGAAAAAACTGTGCTGTGATGAAGTCGTCTCTTCTCTGCATCCTCTTGGATGAAAATGGAAGACATCATGTTAAGTGATAAAAGCCAAAAAGAGAAGAATGAATACTGATTGATCTCATTTATAAGTAGAGACTAATAATTAGGAACAAGGAGGAAGAAAATAAAGTGAAACATGAAGTGGGTATGGTGGATTGCATCAAAGCAAGGAACTCTGGGGGAAGGGGAAGGTGCTAAGAAGGCTTGAAAAGAACTGTGGGGGATGGTGAATAATGAAATTATATTCCTGTGACAATGACTACACTGTAATACATTAACCCCCTTAGTAAATAGATTAATATATATATATATATATATATATATATATATATATAGTGTGTGTGTGTATCTGTATGTGTATTATGAAAAGTCATCTATAAATTTAATATAACTCATCAAAATCTCCTTAGCATATTTGTAGAAATTACAAAAAAGACATTACTAAAACTTATATAGAATCACAAAAAAAAAACCTTACATATTAATGAAATCCCTAGAAACAAGAACAAAGCAGAAAGAATGATAGTTCCTGATTTTAAACTTTGGCATTACACTATGTCTATCAAAACAGTGTGATACTAACATAAAAAAGACAAATAGAACAAGAAAAGAACAGCAAGAACTTATTAATAAAAGTCAAATATGACTGGTGACCTCATATTTGGCAACTGAGACAAAAATAGTTAATGGAGAAAAAGAGTTAATCTATTAATTGCTGTTGTGAAAACTAGATATTCATAAGTAGAATGAAACTGCACTCTTATCTCATACCACTCACAAATGTTAACTCAAAATGTATTTAATGGCACAAAGCGCAAGGGCTGGCATAAGGATCCCGGTTCAAGCCTCCGGCTCCCCACCTGCAGGGGAGTTGCTTAACAAGAGGTCAAGCAGATCTGTAGGTGTCTGTCTTCCTCTCCTTCTCTCTGTATTCCCCTCCTCTCTCCATTTCTCTCTGTCCTATCCAACAGTGCTAACATCGATAACAACAACAATAATAAAACAACAAGGGCAACAAAAGGGAATAAATTGAAAAATCTTAAAAACAAATAAGCAAAAATGTATTTCAAACTAAAGTGTAATCCATGAACAATATTCTTGATACTGATTTTTCACCCTTCCATTGTACTCAACTAGCAAAAAGTTATTGTTCTTGAGCGCTCAACTTATCTGACTTCTCAACTGTTAGATAAGGAATACCCAAGAAGTGCCCCCCCAATACACACACTGCATTGTTATGTTAAGTTGCAAATATTGCAAATCTATGGTTTCCCGTTCAAACTGAGATTTCAGTGTATTTTGATGTTATTCTGAGATTCAAATATCCTATCACATCTCTTCAGTGTTTAATTATATTTTATGCTTATAAAAGATCTATGCTGAAACAGCTGTATTTCCATTACATTCCCCCACTTGACCATTAACCTTTCCTCATAGTTAATAGAAAAGTATCTTCCTCTCAAAGAAAATAAGACCATCCATCCATCCATCCACCTAAACAAGCAATTAGCTACCTATTTTTTTGGTAAAATTATTTTGTCTACAGTCAATTTTTTTTCTGTGTTAAAGCACCTATTTTCCTCTATTTCTTTCCTTTGTAACACTTCACTGCAATTAATATACCTTATTTTATCATTTATTAGAAACATATTAATCACAAGTTTCTTTCATTTATCACTTAAATATACTTGTTTCTTTTTAAAATTCTTTCATTCTTTCATTTAACCCATTGTATCCTTGAAGTTTTTCTTTTTTCTCACCTAAGTTATTAAAAATATATCCTGCAAACTTATTGTTACCATTTCTATATTTTCCACTCCTTCTGCAAATTGCTAACAGTTCACTGCAGCTACCATCATGCCATCTTTAATGGACAAGTTTCAGCAATTATTTTATGAAGGCATCATAAAGCATTCTCTTCCTTGTGGTTACAATACTTTATTTTGCTAGTTTCTTTTTTTTTTCCCTGTTGTCTATTGTCATTTGCACAGGATTTGCTTGTTTGTTTTTGTTTTTCTCTTTCTACTTTTATTTAACAGGACAGAGAGAAACTGTGCACTCAACCTGGTGTACCAGCACCAACCTTCTCACAGGATTTTTATTTACTAACTCAAAGACTTTTCTTCTTTTGCTCTACTTTTGTATGGTTTCTTTTACTGAATGTCTTCCCTTCTACAGCATGGAAGCACCTTTCAGTATTTAGAAGTCAAATAGTACCAAAAACTCCCATCGTGAGGGTATGTGTGTGGGGGGATAATCTAACCTGCCACATAATATTTGTGTTTAATAATTACTCCAACGATCACTGAGTTGTTCAAGCAAGAGTTTGAATGACTCTTCATAGACAATTGTAATATATTTTCTTAATTGTATTGACCACCCCCCTCCACTACATCTCTGTCAGTATAACTATACCTCAAGCTGTGACCACCAATAGCTAATTTTGGGCCATAAATTTGTATCAGATGTCACTGTCTGTAGCCTTTTCTTTTTTTTTTTTTCTTTCAATTTTTCATAGCTGAGTCATATGTTCAGTATGAAGATCTGATTTTATCACCTACTGTGTATGTGACATATGGGAAAATTTATGAACTCATTATAGTTCAAAAACTCTTCCAGACCTTGGTTTTCTAGTCTGCCTCACTATTCCTCATTCCAAATCCTATGCTGTATCCAAACTATATTATAGACTTTTAAGTGACATGTTTCCCTTTGATTCAAAGGTCATGTACAATGATCTCTTATGACTACAATGTCTTTCCCCTACTCAATATCTCAGTTCAAGATTACTAGTTACTACCTTCATAAAGCATTTTTCATTCATTTCTCCCTTTCTTCTTATGGGATTTGGTAGTTCTCTGAGGTGTCACTATTATAGTCTTTACCACAACATATTGAATATTTCAACCACACATCAATGCCTACCACCTAAGTAAAATGGTAATTTCTTTAAGGGACACACTCCCCCCCACACCGTTAATTAGGATTTTAGTACTTTCTGTAGTGCTGAAGCTACTCTAAAATGCTTTTAGGATGACTGATGTTGGCCAGCTTCCCAGAAATATGTGAGATAACAAATATAAAACTTTAGTCAGTGAAGAAGAATATTAGTAAAGACAGCTCACCTTCATCATGAAATTAAGACTAAATCAAGAAATGTTATTGTAAAAACTACAGTGACCAAAAGTAAAAACTACAGTGACTCAAAAATTGAGATGTTATGCTAGAATTAACTGGACTACTGGGATGTTTTTAATTTTTAAAAAATGTATTTTATTTTTAAAGAGAACAAGAGAAGTTGAGAGTTAATAGGAGATAGGGAGAGAGAAAGAGAGAGAGAGAGAGAGCTATAGCACTGATTCACCTCCTATAAGACTTCCTGTCATCCGTTGGCAGATTCTCATGCATGTTAAGGAATATGTTCTGCCAGCATCTAGCTTTGGGGTTTTTACCAATGCTTCATCTAAGCATCATAACTATATTAAAACTCTTATTCTCTCTCAATTGAGTAACCTCAGTGATAACTTTTTCATTTACTTCAAGTAGTTTTGAAATGTGGAAAGAAGTGTGACTTTTTCTTTTCATTATTTCGTCTTCTTCTTCTCCTTTTTGTATATATGTTTTGTTTTTAGAAAACTAAAATTGCTGGTGAGATAATTTTTTAGACAAAAATTAAAAAAATATAACAGACATATTCTGTTTCTACTTAATTTTGCAAGTAAACCTAGAGGAAAGATACCAAATTACATTTGGTAGTAATCTTTGTTTTGTTTGCTTGATTTTAAAGACTCGTATTAAAGATATATGCATATATATAGATGTAGAGAAAGGCTTTGGCAAAATACAACATCCCTTTCTGATCAAAACACTACAAACTGTGCGGATAAGCTATTTGTGGTGTATATATACAATGGGATACTGCTCAGTTATTAAAAATGATGATTTCACCATTTTAAGCTTATCTTGGATGGATCTTGATAAAATAATGTTAAGTTAAATAAGTCAGAAACAGAAAGATAAATATGGGATGATCTTACTCACAGGCAAAAGTTGAAAAAAGATCAGAAGAGAAAACACAAGCAGTACTTGAAGTAGAGTTGGTGTATTGCACCAAAGTAAAAGACTCTGGGGTGGATGGGTGGAAGTCCCTGTTCTGGAAAAGGATGACAGAGGACCTAGTAGGGTATTGTATTGTTATTTGGGAAACTGAGAAATGTCATGCATGTACAAACTATTGTATTTACTGTCGAATGTAAAACATTAATTCCCTTTTTTTAGTAATTAAATTTTAAAAAGATTTAAGAAATAACAGATAAACAAGCAAACATCTTGAAAATAAAGCAGTAATTCTAAATTCTATGTAAATATCCTTCAAAATTCTAAGCCTGAGACTTTATCGCTATTAAAAGTAGAAGAGATCATAAAGAAAATATGGTATTAGACAGAAATGTTCTCTTTGATGTCCCAAGAAGGCCAGAAAGAGAAATGAAAATGGATTTTTTTCTTTCTTGGTGATTCAACATTATATATTATTAAGATTAAGATGACACAGTTATCTCCTGAAATAATTTTCTGTGCATCAACCTTCATGAAGCATTAAAGTGACACTTTTAGAAAACTGTAGGGACTCTCTGGATGCTAGGGAGACCAGAGTCTTGATCACATATAAGGGTTGAGAAGTAAACTTCACTAGACCATTAGTAGTGAAATAAAATAGGGGTTATGGAGCTGTGATCACACAGTATACATCTCAAAAGGAGGTACTGCCGATTTTCCTGCACAAGTTGGCTGCCCCTTTCCACTGTTTACTGGGTATATGTGCCTATAGCTATGTCAGGTATAAACATCTTAAGGGTGTACATAAAAACCTTAAAGATGTACATAACATTTTAAGAGTATAATAAGCATGTTAAATGTTATGTGTAATTAAATGTTCTTTCTCTTGGTATGTAGACAATTTTATATTAGATTTGTTATCTCTAATTCTAGTAATTATATCCGATTCTATGTTTACTCTGTTATTCCTGACCTTGCACTAAAGATGTAGGCATAGTTCTGGGGTATCAGATAAAGACTGTTACCTGAGTTGCCGTTTGACCTGTTTATCTGTTTTTACTCTGATATAGTCAAAATACCCCTGAAGGCTGGAGACAAAACTTCAGGAATAGCAAAGAATTTCAGCCATATCTGGCTACAGTAAGTAATCAGACATTATAAAGGACACCCAACAGAGATAAATGTTAGTTTTTAGCATATATCTGTGAATGTACTATGGCAATTATGTAAACAGAAAATTATAGTTTCACCAAGTTAAAAAAAGAAAACGGATTGTTTTTAATTTTAAACTCTTTCCTTAATTTATATATATTTTTATTTATAAAATGGGAATATTGACAAGACCATAGGATAAGAGGAATATGATTCCACACAATTCCTACCACCAGAATTCCTTTATCCCATGCCCTCCTTTGATAGCTTTCCTATTTGTTATCCCTCTGGGAATATGGGCCCAGGGTCATTATGGGGTGTAGAGGTGGGAGATCTGGGTTCTGTAATTGTTTCCTTGCTGAACACGAGTGTTGACAGATTGATCAATACTTCTGGCCTTACTCCCTCTTTCCCTAGTGGGGCAGGGGTTTAGGGAGTCTGGGATCCAGGACACATTGGTCGGAAGTCAGGTTGGCATCATGTTAGTATCTAAAACCTGGTGGCTGAAAAACAGTAAAGATATAAAGCAGAACAAATTGTTGACTAATCATGAATTTAAAGGCAAGAATATTACAGATGAGATTTTGGGGTCTCCATTTTGGAAAAAGCTAGTAGGTCTATTTTATATATATTCAAGAGGCCCATGACTTTACTAATTTTTGCCTGAGCCTGAAATCTTATGTGCAGTTGGACCCAAGTTACTGTCTGGGGAGATGGTGTCATAGCTGGGAAAAGGACTAGAAAGCTGGATCATGGAAGAGAGTAGCTCCCAAATATAGAAAAAAATTGTATAAATATCGTTAACTATAAACCCTATTGATTTGATCTGGAGTCCATGTTCAGCACCGGAGCCTATGTAGCCTCAGCATTACTGTCTGAGCTTGCATTTTGTGGTCATGACTCGGAACATTTCAGGCTGCACTAATTTCAGGACCCATCTTCCTCGGATGGAAGGTAAAGTATATTATCTAACCTCCCTTAAGAGAATGGAACAGTCTCTATGGTATATGGCTCTGGGTAGAATATTCATTTTGATGATGTTAATTCTTCCAGTCAATAAACATGGGATATCTTTCCATTTCTTTATATCATTTTCTTTTTTTTTAATTTTTATTCCTAAAAAGGAAACACTGACAAAAACTATAGGATAAGAGGGTTGTAACTCCACATAATTCTCACCACCAGAACTCATATGCCATCTCACCGGATAACTTTTCTATTCTTTATCCCTCTGGGAGAATGGACCCAGGATCATTATGGGGTGCAGAAAGTTGAAGGTCTGGCTTCTGTAATTGCTTCCCCACTGAACATGGGCATTGACAGGTCGACCCATATTCCCAGCCTATCTTTCTCTTTCCCTAGTGGGGAGGGGCTCTGGGGAATCCAGACTCCAAGACAAATTGGTGGGTTTGTCTGCCGAGGGAAGTCCAGTTGACATCATGTTAACATCTGGAACCTGGTGGCTGAAAGAAGAGTTAACATATAAAGCCAAACAAATTGTTGACTAATCATGAACCTAAAGACTGAAATAGTGCAGATGAATATTTGGGGGTGTATGTTTTGTAGATAGTTAGTAGGCTTATTTTAGTTATATTCCAAAGAGCCCATGACTAAATTAGTCTTTTTTTTTTTTTTCCTGAGACTGACTTCTGATACGCAGTAGGACCCAAGTGATTGTCTATGGAAATGATGTCATGGCTGGAAAAAGGGCTAGAAAGCTGGATCAGGGACGAGAGTGGCTTCCACATATGGAAAATTTGTATCATTTTCTATTTCTTTGAATAGCAACTTATAATATCAGTACACAAGTTTTTCACTTCTTTGGTCAGGTTTACTCCTAGATATTTTATTGATTTTGCTTCTGCTGTGAATGAGAGTGATTTCTGGATACTCTTCTTTAGACTTAGTGTTTGCATAAAGAAATGATTTTTGTACATTGATTTTGTAGCCTGACACCTTGCTATATTGGGGGAATACTTTCAGCTTCTGTCCATTGAGAATGATGTTAGCTGTAGGTTTACTGTATATGGACTCCACTCTCTTGAGGAATATTCCATCTATTCCCATTTTTTGAAGTGTTTTGAGCATGAATGGGTGTTGGATTTTGCCAAAGGTTTTCTCTGCATCTATTGAGATAATCATGTATTTTTTTATTTTGCTTTTATTGATGTGGTAAATTACATTGATTGACTTACATATATTGAACCAGTTTTGCATTCCTGGGATAAATTCCACTTATTCATGATGAACAATCTTTTTGATATACTGTTGTATCTATTTGGCCAAGATCTTATTCAGTATTTTAACATCTATGTCCATCAGAGATGTTGGCCTGTAGTTTTCCTTTTTTGTTGTGTCCCCATCTGCTTTTTATATCAGGGTGATGTTGGCTTCATAGGAGGTGGAAAAGGGTGTTCCTGTTTCGCCGATCTTGTGTAAGTGCTTTAGAAGTATAGGTATTAACTTTTTCCTGAAAGTTTTGTAGAATTCGTTTTTAAAGCCATCTGGTCCAGGACTTTTGTTGTTGGGAAGGTTCTTAATAACTGTTTCAATTTCATTGTCTGTGATTGGTCCATTTAGGTTATGTAGTGTTTCCTGATTTAGTTTTGGAAGGTATATGTTCCTAGGAATTCTTCCATTTCTTCCAGATTCTCTAGCTTGGTGACATATAGCTAGCTGTTCATAGAAGTGTTGCATGATTTTTTTGGATTTCTGTGATGTCTGGTGTGATATCTCCTCTATTTTTTACAATTCTATTCATTTGAGTGTTCTCCTTTTTTGGAGTCTGGCTAAAAGTTTGTCAATTTTGTTTGATTTTTCAAAGAAACTACATTTGGCTTCACTCACCTTTTGTATGATTCTCTTATTTTGGATGTTATTTATACTCTAATTTTAGTGATTTCAGTCCTTCAGTTTGCTTTAAGGTTTCTTTGACTCTCTTATTCTAAGTCTTTAAGACATGCAATAAGGTTGTTTATTGAGCTTTTTCTTGTTCTCTAATGTGTGCTTGCATGGATATGAGTTTCCCTCTAAGTAGTGCTTTAGCTGTGTCCCATCTATTCTGATAGCTTGTGTTTTCATTTTCATTTGTTTCTAGGAACATTTGAATTTCTTGCTTGATTGCCTCTTTGATCCAGTGGTTCTCTAGCAATATGTTGTTGAGTTTACAAATTTTGTGACTTTTAGTAATTTTCTGTTGTTGGTAATGTTAGCTTTACTCCACTGTGGTCTGAGAAGACACTTGGGATGATTTCAATTCTCTTGAATTTGTTGATGCTGTCTTTGTGGCCTAACATGTGGTCTATCCTTGAGGATGTGCTGTGTGGATTTGAAAAGAATGTGTATTCTATTTTCTTGAGGTGAAGAACTCTGAAAATGTTCAGGAGGTCTAGTCTATTCATCTCTTCGATTAAATTTCGTCTTTCTTTGTTGATTCTCTCCTTAGGTGATGGGTCTAAGTGTGAGAGTGGGCTGTTGAAGTCTGCTACTATTACTGAATTACTGTTGATGTATTTTTGTAGCTCTTTTAGTAAGTTTTTGATGTATTTAGATGGCCCTCATTGGGTGCATAGATGTTAATAAATGTTAAATGTTCTTGGTTGTTTGACCCTCTGATCATTATGCAATGTCCGTGCCTATTTTTTATTACCTTATTTAATTTAAAATCTATTGTGTCAGAGATGAGAATGGCTGTTCCTGCCCTTTTTTGTGGTCCATTAGCCTGTATGATAGCTTTCCATCCTTTCACATTAAGTCTGTGTTTAACCTGTTAGATTAGGTGGGATTCTTGCAAGCAACATATGGCTGGGTTTTGTTCTCTGGTCCATTGTCCCACTCAGTGTCTTTTAATGGGTGACTTTAAGTCATTGACACTTATTGATATTGCTCAGTTACAGTATTAGCTTGTTCTGCTAGTTACCCTTTTTAGTTCAGCTATTTCATCTTTCGGTTCTCTACTTATCTCAAGTTATCTAGTATTTTCCTTGAGGGTTTCATCTGTTGTTTCCCTATTTCTAATAGCCTTTTCCTCAGTAGCTGTCCTCCTTTCTGTGATTAATAGTTCAATTATTGTTTGGATATTTTTCTTATTTATAGTTGCTTCTGGCTTACTTGGAATTTTTTTCTGGACTCCTGTGTTTCATTCGAGTAGCAGTTTTATTTGCTCTTGATTTAACCATTATTTTTAATGGTGTGGATTGTATTTTTCTGTCCTGTCATCCTTGAGTTGTTGTGTTGTGTGAGTATAAGGCACCCTAAATTAAAGTCTTTTCACAAATGAAGTCACAAAAATCAGAAAGTACAATAATAGCAACCAAAGAGAAAGTTAATGCAGTTTAGCCAAAATCAGTTAGCCAAGCAACACCTCGATTCCCAAAATAGAAACAAAGAAACAAAAAAAAAAAGAAAAGAAAAAAGAAAAAGCAAGAATAGATAATTATGAAAATCAACTGTCAACTACAAATTCTAGAGATAAAGGAGAAATAGAGACATAGAGAAAGGAAAGGAGAAAAGAGAGAAACCCAGGGAGAGAGAGAGAAAGAGTACACTCTGAGTCAGACTTATTCCACAAGATAATTCACAAATAAGTGCCAGTGAATACTGAAAAAAAAAAAAAAAACAGCGAAAAGAAAGAGATTTTTCAAATCAGGTAGGAGGAAAGAAACAAAAAAGTAGAGAAAAGAGAGAAAGAGTAGCAAGTACCTCCCGCAATGGATAGCACACTCAATCACCTATCAATGGAAAAAGCAGCAACAGCTCATTTTGGTCAACCTGGAGAGGAGACAAGCACAAGCAATAAAGACAACAACTGTTGGTATGTTCCCTCCCTCCCCCCGACCTCTGAGAAGAATTGGTTTGCCCCTTGCTAGTTTCGCACCCGTTTTCTCCCCGCCCCCTATGCTAAGGACAGGCAGAGTCCCAGCAGCAGCGGCAGAGAGAGGGTGATGGGGGAAGCACATGGTGTGGTGATTTGTTCGTGAATAAAGATTAAACCGCAGCTTCTCAGCCCAGCCGTGTGTCCTCGAGTCTCTGTCTCTGGTTGTCTCTGTCTGCCGCCGCGAAGCTAGCCCAGCCAGCTGGAGCCTCTGAAAACTAAACAACAAACAACAACAATAATAATAAAATAAAATAGAGTAAAAAAATCCCTAACCGTCAGTCTGCAGATTAGTCCATATTGGCTGCACACAGCCTCCTCCTCTTCTTAAACCAAGCAAAAACAAACAATTACAAAAAGCAACTATCAAACAAGATCAAGAGGTAGAGGGAAGAAAGACAGGTAATCTAACCCTGGCTAGACTGAACCCTGACTGGTCAGGTATTCTGTTATTCTAGAGCTCCATCCCCCTTAAAAAAATGAAAATCCTTTGCTTATGGAAATACCACCCCCCTCCTTTGGATGACAGGCCTACTGATCCAGGAATCTTGATAAAGAGATTAGCTCCACAGGAGGCCTACCAGAAGTAGCTGACATGGGAGCTGGTCTTGTGGTTGTGGGAGTGTAGAGCAAAATAGCAAACCGAATTTAATTTCTCCCAGCTGAATTCCTGTTTCCCTTTTCTTTTTGGCCTCTGTTTGCCAGCCCAGGGGTGAACTATAGGGCTCTTCCTTGGTAACACCCTGACTCCCGCCTCCTCCACTAGCCCAGAAATCCTATCCTCACCGAAACTTCCCAGGTTTAAAGCAGCCTCCTTGTATAGCTCATACCAAGTGTGTCTCTAAGTTGCCATTTTGCCTCTCCCCCCTGATTTTAAACTCTTTCTTTTTTCTCCTGCCTATTAATGTGATGATGTGCACTATTCTTTATTAGTGATTTAATAATTATTAACAAGATTGTAGGATAAGAGGAGTACAATTCCAATACAATTCTCACCACCAGAGTTCCATATCCCATCCCCTCCGTTGAAAGTTTCCCTATTCCTTATCACTCTGCGAGTATGGACCAAAATTCTTTATGGGCTGCAGAAGGTGGAAGGTCTAGCCTCCGTAATGTCTTCTCCACTGAATATGGGTGTTGGCAGTTTGATCCATACTTCCAGCCTGTCTCTGTCTTTCCTTAGTGGAACGGGACTCTGTGGAGGTGAGGTTCCAGGACATATTGGTGAGGTCATTTGCCCAGGGAAGTCAGGATGGCATCATGATAGCATATGCAACACGGTGGCTGAAATGTATGATAAAAAGTAGGAGAAATTGTTTAGTAGTTAGGACCTAAAGGTAAGAATAGAACGGATGGAACTAACAGTCTTTGTGTAGGAAGAAGTCAAAAAGTCTAACCGAATGACCTGAATTTTTTACTCTATTCCTCACTTTCTGTTGTAGCTTTACCTTAACTGACTTCAGTGTGGATTTCATTTCTCAGTGACACATACCATTTGCTCCTATTGGCACTCCAGTTAACTATAATTATCTTTCATTCATAGCCTGATACATATCTGGATTTAATCTCTTTGTTTGAAAGCCACTCATATATTACCTTATATATATATCCATTGTAAATTTTCTTATTGCACCTTAGGAGACTGTGTTCAATAACCACATAGCAAATCATTTAAACTCATTTTGGGATTTATAATTGTTGGGGGTAAAGGTGGCATGGATTAAATGTAATGATACTTGCTGATGTAAAAATATGCTACAATTCATGAGTTTTTAGAAGCTAAATGTGAAATTTAAATATTCATCAGTACATTTGTGTTTCTCATGCTATTTCTTTCTAAGAGTAATGTGACTTTACTAGCAGTTGTGGCTCTATGATTGATTATAACTTGTCTGTGGTTCTCTGGGACCTTCCTGAAAATGAAATCGACCATCTTTGAGTGATAATGTCAGTGGGATAGAATGTGTCACTAGATAATGGTCTCCTGCTGCTGCAGAAATGCCAGGGCAAGCCAAAAATATTTATGGGGAAAAATTTTATACTAAACTAAAAAATGTATATTCAATGGAAAAGAACCAGAACCTATGGTCAGCTTTTTCTATCACAACAATGTGTTAGATAAAAATTTGATGATTGTATACAATGGATATGGAAGACAAATAAAGATAGTCAAGTGGCCAGTTCATATGTAAATCCAATATTCTAATTGGTTTAGGAGGTTGAGTTCTTGTAAATGTGAGTAAGCCAAAACCAAAATTAATTTTTAAGAAATAAAAGACTGTCTTAGCAGAAAGGGTAGTGACTCAGTAGACTGAGTTGAGCTCTCAACATGAGGTTCCAAGTTCAATCTCTGGCATGACATGTACCAGAGTGCGCGCTCTCTCTCTCTCTCTCTCATCTATCTCACATTAAAAATTTGTTAATTAAAAATAGTTCCCTCAATATATTTAATGAAACACAAATTATATTCTATTACATAACATTAAACACTTTTAAATCTATTTTTATATGCCAGAAGTTGGACAAGTAACATTCAGATATGTAGACATTACAGTAGTCAATTTATTCTATAATTAAAAGGTATAAAATAACAATTTTAATTTCTATTATGTTAATTGGACCTTGAGAGAAAACACATACACAATTAAAAATATTTAATAGAAAATTTACATGTGTGATCTATTAAGAAAATAAAACATTTAAATTTATTTTATTAGTGATTCAATATTGATTTACAGAACTATGAGATAACAGATGTATAATTCCACACCATTCCCACCTCCAGAGTTCTCTGTCCCCATTCCCTCCATTGGAAACTGCAGTAGTTCTCCCAACATGACAGATAGAGGTTGACTACTATTTCTATAACTATCTACTTATATTTATATACATTTATCAATTTTTCAATGGTCCTGCCTTCACTTCCTTTTTTATTAGTGATTTAATAATGATTGACAAAAGTGTAGGACAAAAGGGGTACAATTCCATATAATTCCCACTGACAGAGTTCTGTGGTCCCATCCCTTTCATTGGAAACTTTCTGATTATTTATCCCTCTGGGAGTATGGACCCAGGATCATGATGGGGTGCAAGAAGGTGGAAGGTCTGGCTTCTGTAATTGGTGCTCCACTGGACATGAATCCATACTCCCAGCCTTTTTCTATCTTTCCCTAGTGGTGCAGGACACCTTGGTGAGGTTGCCTGCCCAGGGAAGTCAGTTTGGTGTCACAGTAGTATTTGCAATTAGGTGACTGAAACACATTAAGATATAAAGCAGAATAAACTGTTTAATAGTCAGGAACCTAAAGATAAGACTATAGCAGATGGTATTTGGGGTCTTCATGTTGGAAGAAGCTGGTAGGTCTATTTGAGGTATAATTCCAAGGGGCCCATTATGACTTGACTAATTTTGTCTGACCATGACAGCTAACATTAAAGTAGGCTAATAGTACAGTCTGAGAAGATGTGTCAGAGTTGAGACTCGGACTAGAAAACTGGATAAGAGCAGAGAGTAGCTACCAAATATGGGAAAAATATATAAATACCATTAACTGTAAGCCCCGTCAATCAAAATATTCCACGGTTATTGCTAGAAACACTCTAGGTTGCACTAATTTCAGGACCAGTCTTCCTGGAGTGGCAGAATATATTGACCCAGCACATTCTGAATCCCTTCCCTGAAACCAGAAAAAAAAAGTTATACTATTGGTTCTCTTTTATACAACAAGCTTTTAGATCAGATTTCCTCTGTAGAGTAAGCAATAAATTCAAATATAGATCTATAACATAGAATAAGAAGTTATATATGCATGTCTAGGTCACACTAGTTCCTCTGAATATCCTAAGGGAAGAAATTTTCCTGAAATATACTGATATGATAGCCCATTTTCTTCTAAATTGATGCGATTTATAACCAAAAGTAAATGGATATATAAAAGTCTGTTTTTTGAACAGTCTGAAAGAAATATACATGTACCCATACTACTGAGATGCCTGGTTTTAAATACACCAATTTTTCCAACATGACAATTTATTTTTTCTATTCTCTCTCCCCTCTACTACCACAGAGTTTTCCTGGTTAGTTTCCTAGTTAGTTCTCTGTCCCCTGGTGTCAGCACAGCCCCCCCTCCCCCTCCACCCCCCCCCCCACTCTGCTCCAGATTCTGAGGGCAGTAGCAATGGAGACTCACAGTTGCATTTGGTGAGTCTTAGAGGAGTCCTCTCCTCCCTTCAGCCATCTCCTTGTTGGTGAAACAGACTGGAGGCAGTGTCTCAACTGGTAAACTGAGGGACTGTTACCAGCCACTTAATCTCTCCCCAGGCTTCTCTGTCCACTAGCCACACGTGTTTGCACTCACGGGTGATTTGGTGGGTTCCTGAAGTCGTTTTAGTTCTGTCTTGTTGTGGTCCCAGGTGGTCTCCTCTGGTATTCCTACTTCCATAAAAATTCAATATATCTATAGCATTTACCTCGCCTTTCATAATTTAAAGCTTATTAGAAATATAATGGGAAATAAGAGATATCCCCTAATTTCTTCTGATAACAACAGCATTAATGCCTCCCCCTTGATGATCTTTAGAAGAAATACTTCATACAATCAGCCAAGATATATACAGGGAAAAGTGTGTATATCAACTAAAGGACAATTATTGTCCCCTATGACAATCTCAATTTTAATCATCACACAAGTAAAATGAGGTAAAATTTAAGGTTAAATTATAACCTAGGTCTATTCCTTCCCCAGCTTGAAGCCAGATCCCATAAACCCAGTACTATCTTGTATACAAGTGACACTCAATGATTTAACAATTGGGAGACAGCCTAACTTTTGCAGATAAAGAAAGGATTACAAAAGCTGGGTAAGAGCAAGAGACTGGCTCACTTTTAATCATGGACTTTTTGATCTATAATAGGCCACCCCATCATTTGGACTTCTAATCAGGGAATTCTTGGATTCCCATATAGATATAATGGGTCTAGTCCTCTAATAGAGCCCTCTCGCCACCATCATTGGTCACTTCCATCAAGAATGTCATTATAGCCCTCCCTTGGGCCTCTCAAGGAATTTTATCTTACTGTAAATCAGCAACAGTAGGAACTGCCCCATTCTCTGAAGGGAAGCCCACATTTAATCATTAAATTATATAAACCATTATAAAATCACTAGAAATAAAAAAAATAAATGTAACAGGAAATAAGCATTTTTTTATTCTGATGTAAAAAGAAACCCTCAGGCAGATGCATTCATAGTCATTTAATTTTTTTCCATTTTGTTCAGAGAAAGGGTTTTTGGCATACAAAAATGTACACAGAGCAGAATCAAAATAGTTCACAGATCATAATCCCAAAACAGACAAAAGGAAGTTTTGCAGTAAACCTAATCTATATTTTATCAATAACCTCATGGCTCCAACATGAAAAGACCTTATTGATAGACTTGATTAAAAAATATTTGTGCTTCACATTACATGCTCAGGGACCCAAGTTCAGGCCCCTGGTCCCCACCTACAGGGGGAAAGCTTCATGAGTGGTGAAGTAGGGATGCAGGTATCCCTCTGTCTCTTCCCCACCCTATCACCCCACTCCTCTCAATTTCTCTTTCTCTATCCAATAATAAGTAAATAAAAATATTTTTAAAAGTACTTGTGCTTGTGTTAATTATAAGGGGAATTCTAGGAGCACTATTGTTTGACTTAATTTAGTATACTGAAATGTTACTCTTCTGGAATTTGAATAGTTACTCATGTGAAATTAATTAAATTAAAAGAATAATTTACTTTGGACATGATTTTCCCAGTTCTATGGCATGGTGCTGCTAAATTATGAATAGAAATACTCATGCAATGTCAAATATATAACTAAAGGCATAAAATAAGTTCAACAGGCTTTGGAATAAGATGGTTTCACTGGTTTAAAGTACTTTTCAGTAGTAGGGAATAGTGCTACAAAGAATATTGACTCTTTCCAACTAATAGCTATATTTCAAATAAAACTCTGTAGTAATAAATAGCCATGGAGAATAAATGTAGTATTTAAAAATACCTGATTTATATTTAAGTAACAGGGTTGGTACAATGACACATAGGCAAAACGATGGGAGATTTGAATGTTGAGATTTGAAGAGTGTAGAAATGATAAGCATTAGCCTGTAACTACTGATGGAGATTAATGAATGCCTCCTTTAGATTAAATGTTTCCTGTTTCTTCAAGTCTCCTTTTACATGTAAATAACTCTGCTCAAAGCAATGCTAAGTAAATAATAATTAAATTTCTGTTTCTTTTCTAAGATCATTTTTTTCTTGCTGACATTACTACTGAGGGCAGCCTAAAAACAGCTAGGCATTAATCCCAGGATTTGATGAAGGAAGGCGAAGGGAATGAGTAGCAACAACAACAAATGTAGACTGGAGAAATACAGAGAGAAGCACAGAACAGTAAGATAATATGGTAAAACGTGAACCTTGAAACTTCAATATTTAGTTATTAGTCCCCTTGAGTATTGATATTTATTTCAAAAATATAAATAGATCAGCATTAGTATTCTAAAACTTTGGTTAAGATTTCATATGAATTATATATTTTCTGGTGTCTATAAACATAGTAACATTATAGAAGATATAATCCCAATGGTTAAAAATGATTAAACAACTATTTTAAGGATGTGAGGAGACAGTAAAATGGTTATGCAAAGATTCTTTCATGCCTGAGGCTCCAAAATCCCAGGTTTAATCTCCTATACCACCATAAGCCAGAGCTGATAAGCGTTCTGGTTAGAACAATAAATAAAATGGGTGAATGAATGAATGAACTATTTTGAGACTTGTATTTATACTAGAAGTTCCTGGGATTTGCTAATATAGAGTTTAATGTGTAAAGAAAACTTCAACTGCCATTATTAAAACAAAATTAAAAAATAACTACCTTTTAATAAAAAATATGTTAAAATTGTCATTTTTTGCTATTTTTGCTTTCTGTTTTTAGGTACTGACATTTTACATTCCCTATTAGTTTCATGCTAGCATTATTTAAAAATACCAGACTTTAGAGAGACACTCTTTAACCCCTATGCCAGTTTAACCTTGATAGGGCTTTTAAATATTACAGACTTTCTCTTAGCTGTGCCTTGTGAATTTCTACACTGAAACTACATATATCCTAGCACGTATGCCAAAGTCAAGTTGTTTCCATATGTTTAGGCTATACTCTTCATCATTTCTCAGGACAAAAAGAACAGTTTTTCTTAGACTCATGGGACAAAAATCACACAGAATGCATAAGAGGTTCAACACATAAGGATTCATTTCCTAAGTGGAAGTACTGTGATGGTTGTAGCACAAACTGTTACTTCTTTCATTGTGTTTATAACAAAGAAACCAGACCACTACATCCTTTAGGCCTAGACACCTCATCACCGAAATTGAAAGCAGTCAGTACACTCAGCAGTGGCATGTGGAGTTAATTACTCTGGGTGTTAGGGCACAGAATACCAGAATGACCCTTTTTGTAACACAGTATCAAGCTACAATTGAAGCAGAATCGCTCACTACTGAGAACTCCAAGTGTAGCACTGGCTCTACCATGCTGAGGAGAGTTCAGCTGCCATTTCACAGGGACACTTGTTTTCTCAGGTAACTCCTAGTTCATAGAGACTTCTATGAACTTCTAACTCCTAGTTCATAGAGTCTTCAGTCTGACTGTCATCCTTCCAGATCTGTTGGCTTCAATATTCAAAAAGTTATGGCTTCAGTACGGATTTTAACGCTGTGGAAGCACCTGTAATACCTTGTGGATCTGTCATCTCGGAAACAGGGTCATATCTAGAGCAATTTCTACAAGAATTGTGCAGTCGTGAAAACATGACACCATGCAGTTCTGTTTGTGTAGCAATACTGGTGACTGTTATCTGCTGAATTGCAGGAGCTCAGGCTTATTAAAATTCCCAGGAATTACTCTCTGGTAAATGGCTATATTTAACCCTTTCAAAAGTTATTACTTTCTTTTTCAAAAATTCAGTTAGCAGGAACATATTTTATGAAGAAACAGAATGAATATTTAGGGAGCTGAGGTAAAAATGTGAAGTGGATAAAATGTTATTTGGTACACTCTAACCCCCATTTTTCATAGCTCTGTCTTCTCTGTTATAGAATTTTCTATCAGCCCTATGCCTTTGGTCTCATGAAAGGACATGATGTATCAAACTGATTACTGACAATCAAATATTAATGACAATGTGGTGTGGCATATTGATATTTATGCGTAGACATATCTGAATATAACACGAAGACATAGCTGGATATATACATATATGTACATACAATTTTTTACATATGTATGTTTTAATTTGTTGTTGCTTAAACATTTTTACAGTAGGTAATGATTTTTTTAAAAAGTGGCAGGACAAAGGAAAGGAGAAAAAATAAGATAAAGAAAATAATGAAGAAGGAAGAAAAGTAAACAGACAATACTGGTAAAATAAAAACTAAAATGTTCAAATTAAATGGTATTTTGCAATTTGATTATTGGCAAGTTATTTAATCTCTAAGACCACAGTATATGTTCAAGGATAATTACAAATTTAATGTTACATTCATTAAGAAAAATACCAGTCAAACCCCCAGTTCCCACCTGCATGAAGGAGTCTTCACAATGCTGCAGGTGTTTCTGTTTCTCTTTGACTCCCCCTTCCCTCTTAATTTCTCTCTGTTTAAATCCAAGTAAATAAATAAATAAATACTAAAAAGGTAGTTTTACCTTGTAGAGGCAAATAAATTTAATTTCTAAATTCAAGCTAGACTTTATTAATATTACTATTAATTAAAAAGATAAGTGTGTCTATTTCTTTTGACTAGAGATAAAATGACTGTAAGAAAATTCAAAATTAAGGGAAGATGGTGGACTGAGAAGCTTCTAGCAGCATGTGCTCTGATCACATCTGGAAACGGTAGGATTTTCTGCCTTTAGCAGGCCAGTCAATAAGGGGTCCTAGTGGTGACACCAAAGAGGTGACTATAATTTAATTTGGGTTAAGAATTAGAGTAAAGGTGGCACGGAATAGCGGGCGGGCTGCTCCAGACTTCCCAGGCGGCGGGCAAGGCGGGTGCGTTGGGCATTGTTCTCTGCCCGGGAAGGCGGCTCCTCTGCCGGTTGCAGAGCACTGCTGGGCGGCCGGCAGAGGACCCAGAGGGAGCACTATAGCTTGGGGGCTTTCTCTTGGGAGTCTCCGGGGACCACAACAACCCTGAGGGTGGATCCAAAGACTTCTTAAGTATAGCTCTCATTGGATCAAAGGACTTGGAGATAATTTTCATTTTCGAGAAATCCTTTAAAAAAGTCTGGAGGGGGGGTTTCCCGGAAGATGGCGGACTGAGAAGCTGCCAGCCGCTGAGCTCTGAACACATCCCCTGGAAACAGTAGGATTTTCTGCCTTTAGCAGGCCAGCCAATAAGGGGTCATAGCGGTGAGAAGGAGGTGACTATAACTTAATTTGGGTTAAGAATTAGAGTAGGGGGAAAAAAAATTCTTTTTTCTTTCTTTTAATTTTCAAGCATACCTCCTCCCCCCTCACCCCCCGCCATAAGCAGTCCCTGTGGACCAGCTCCTAGCAGGATACCCCACACCACCAAACAGGGTGCTTTTTTGAATTCACTGATACACATTTGGGAAGTTCCTTGCACTGATCTTTAATTACAACTCTTTTTCTTACTTTTCCCTTTTCTCTCTCTTGTCTCTCCTTTTTTTTTTTTTAATCTTGTGATACACTTCTTCCTTCTTCTTTGCCTTTCTGAATTTGTGAATTATTTTGGGGAAGAAATCTGACTCAGAGTGGACTCTCTATGTGTGTATCTCTGCTCTACTTCCCTTTCCCCTCTTGTTACCCCTAGAATATACAGTGGATAGTAGATTTGCATAACTGTCTATTCTTGCTATCCTCTCTTTCTTTTCTCTTTCTTCACTGGGATTTGGTTACTATTTTTTCACGGACTGGAGAAATTGTTTGGCTAACTGGTAATGATTAAACTACTTCAATACTTACTTCAGTTGCTACTGTAATTCTGGAGGTTGGTGAGTGCAATTGTCATAAAGGTATTTAGTACAGTGTTACTTGTACTCAAGACACAACAACTGAGGAAGAACAGAGCATAAAAAAAAGAAGAAAGAAACACATAAATCAAAAAAAAAAATGGGTAGATCAAAAACAAATAAAACTGCTACTCCAATGAATGAAGACAAGAGCCCAGAAGAAACTACAAATCAGCTAGAAGTAACCATAGATAAGAAAAGTATGCAAGCAATAATAAACTTATTAATCACAGAAATGAAAACAACATTGGAGGAAAGGAATGGCAGTATTAGGGAAATAACAGTTGAGACCCCCAAGGAAAATACTGATTATCTTGAGGCAATTAGAGAACTGAAAGCTGAAATAGCTGTAATGAAGAAAGAAGCTGAGGCAAGGGAAAGCAGACTAACAGAAGCAGAAAACAGAATTAGTCAGACAGAGGATAAGTTAGAGAAAACAAAGAAAGAGGTAAAAGAGCTTAAAAAGAGATTGAGAGACACTGAAAACAACAACAGAGACATATGGGATGATCCCAAAAGAAGTAACATTCATATAATTGGCCTGCCAGAGGAAGAAAGAGAGGAAGGGGAAGCAAACATTCTACAGGAAATAATACAAGAAAACTTCCCAGAACTGAATAACAGAAAGGATATCAAGGGTCAAGAGGCCCAGAGAGTACCAAACAGAATCAACCCAGACCTGAAGACACCAAGACACATCATAGTCACAATGAAAAGAAGTAAGGATAAAGAAAGGATCCTAAATGCTGCAAGAGAGAAACAAAAAGTTACATACAAGGGAAAACCCATAAGATTTTCTGCAGACTTCTCCACTCAAACTCTAAAAGCCAGAAGGGAGTGGCAAGATATCTATTGAGCCCTGAATGAAAAAGGGTTTCAACGAAGGATAATATATCCTGCTAGACTTTCATTCAAACTAGATGGAGGGATCAAAACCTTCTTAGATAAACAACAGTTAAAGGAGGCAACCATCACCAAGCCGGCCCTGAAAGAGGTACGAAAAGACCTCTTATAAACAAGAAAATCACTATAATACTTGCAATATATCAGAGCAAACAATTTTTTTTAGAACAATGGTACTACAATACATTAAATCCATAATATCAATAAACGTCAATGGCTTAAACTCACCCATCAAAAGGCACAGGGTGGGGGATGGATCTGTAAACATAACCCAACCATATGCTGCTTGCAAGAATCCCATCTGTCACAACAAGATAAACACAAACTTAAAGTGAAAGGATGGAAAACTATCATACAGGCTAACGGACCACAAAAAGGGGCAGGAACAGCCATTCTCATCTCAGACACGATAGATTTTAAATTAAATAAAGTAATAAAAGATAGGCAAGGACATTACATAATGATTAGAGGATCAATAAGCCAAGAAGCCTTAACAATTATTAACATCTATGCACCCAACGAGGGACCATCTAAATACATTAAGCATCTACTGAAAGAATTACAAAAATACATCAATAGTAATACGATAATAGTGGGAGACTTCAATACCCCACTCTCACACTTAGACAGATCAACAAAGCAGAGAACCAATAAAGATACAAGAGAATTGAATGAAGAGATCGACAGACTAGACCTCTTGGACATTTTCAGACTCCTCCACCCCAAAAAACTGGAATACACCTTCTTTTCAAATCCACACAACACATACTCAAGGATAGACCACATGTTAGGCCACAAAGACAGCATCAATAAATTCAAGAGCATTGAAATAATCCCAAGTATCTTCACAGACCACAGTGGAGGAAAACTAACATTTAACAACAAACGGAAAATTATTAAAAGACACAGAATTTGGAAACTAAACAACATGCTCCTTTAGAACCACTGGGTCAGAGACTCACTCAAACAGGAAATTCAAATGTTCCTGGAAACTAATGAAAATGAAGACACAACCTATCAAAATATTTGGGACACAGCTAAAGCAGTACAGAGAGGGAAACTTATAGCCA